>NC_083876.1:4848484-5151515 GCF_032452875.1 Bos javanicus | reverse complement strand
TCTTCAAGGTCATGAATGGTACATACATGCAACCACTGTGTCTAGCCTTTTCTTCAATTATGTCTGGGCTACAGGGTAAGTCCCTCCTTGGATTCAATGTCCCTTAGAAGTTCTATTTATTTGGATATTTCTAGATATCTACTTTTATCCTCTCTTCATCTGGGGAAGAGGATTCTGTCTCTACCATAGAGTAGGCAATCCAGCCTTGTTTGAAGATTTCCATCTCCACCACTCAGAGTATATTTGAGTTTTGTCCTGGATGATTTCTCAAATAATGGGAAGCTCTTATATTAAAGTTTCAAAGGGATATGACCCCCCATCCCTCAGTAACAAGAACCAGCTTTAGGTTTAGCACCTATGGTTAGTGAAATTTGTTCAGTCTTGTCTCACTCTTTGCGACCCCATGGACTGTACAGTTCATGGGATTCTCCAGGCCAGAATACTGGAGTGAGTAGCTGTTCTCTTCTCCAGGGGATCTTCCCAATCCAGGGATTGAACCAAGGTCTTCTGCATTGTGGGTGGATTCTTTACCAGAATGATAAAGAATCTATGGTACTCATTCTCTAAATATCTACCTAAATGAGTCCAACTCACCTGAGGTGATTTAAGGTTACATTGGTCAAAGTGGGAAACTTCCAAAATCCCCAAATTAATTTACCTCTGTCCTCAATTAGAAAAAATGTATAAGAACTAAGCAAAATAAATAGATTTATTTTAATAGATATTGAGAAGCATCTAAACATAACACTGAAACAGTCATCTCTCTCCAGGTTGTAAATGAAAACAATGACTCAAATTGTTTCCAAACCTGAAAAACCAACTGAACTGTCTCCCTCCCATCCTGCTCCTGCCCAGGCAGTGTCTCCTCCTTGTGTTTCTTCCCTTCTGAGTGTTCTTCCCCTTCCTTTATCCTTTTACCCATCTCTTTCTGAATTCACCCTTCTCCCACTGCTGACTCTCTCCCTCCACCATCAATTTGATTCTACTGGACTTAATGTGAAAGTGAAAGTTGCTCAGTCCTGTCCAACTCTTTGTAACCCCATGGACTATGCAATCCAACGAATGTTCTAGGCCAGAATACTGGAGTGGGTAGCCTTTCCCTTTTCCAGAAGATCTTCCCAACCAAGGGATTGAACCCAGGTCTCCCGCATTGCAGGCACATTCTTTACAAATTGAGCTATCAGGGAAGCCACTGAACCTAAAGCTCCCTCTCAAAGCCCTTGCTCTAAAAGCCTTTTAAAAAAACAAACCCACAGGGTAAGGAGAACCCTCAGTTGTCTAGTCCCATGGACTAAAGCTGAAGAGACAGAGCTAAACAATGTCCTGACCCTCTTCAAGACCCTATCTCTTTTGATGAAAAATTAGATACAGTGATCTAGACTTATTGGTCCAACCATACTGACCTGTGTCTCACATATATGTCAGTGAGAAAAGAGAGCAAAGAAATGGCTCAAGGAGACAGGTTGGAAAAACCCTACAGATTTACAAAAGAATATCGTGGAATACCAAGAAGAAACCCAAATGTTAGCTAAAACCCTTCCCTGGTCATTCCAGAAGTCTCCCCTAAAATTACTGGTTGAAAATAATTAATTATGCATCCAAAACTTGATAAATCTATTCTTTAATTTTTGAGATGTTTGAGAAAATTTTCAAACAACACTCAGGGATGGAAGATAACATAAACCCTTTTCAACTCTTTCCATATTGATTTGATGAAGACCTTACCCGTCCCCCTGCCTCTGTTAAAAGGTACCAGCTAAATTTAGCTACCATGGCTGCTCATAAGTTAGTTAACCTGGCAATTGGATTTTCTAAAGTTATACAAAAAATTGCCAAGAAAAAGATCTACTCAAATAATGAATTTACAACATCAGTAATTAAGCAGTCAAGCTAAATCAATGAAAGGGAATTTACTGTTTGGCTCAGGAAACTCAAACAGGGGCTCTGTATCAACCTAGAGGAGCAGGATGGGGAGGGAGATGGGAGGAAGGTTCAAAAGGGAGGAGATATAGGCATAACTGTGGCTGATTCATGTTTAGATTTGACAGAAAACAGCAAAATGCTGTAAAACAATTATCCTTCAATTAAAAAAAAATAAATAAAAGATCCTCTAACACTTGAGTCTCTCAGAGGAACATTTACTTTTACTGCAAAAAATTTGTACATGTCAGAAGAGATTTCCCTAGATTAAAGAGTAAAACCCTTCTTATTTCCCCCCAGATTATAAACTTAAACCACAGTAAAACTCTGTCCACCTTTATTCCCTTCTTCTTCAGTATTGTTCTGAGGAAATTATGGGATTTTTTTTTTTTGTCTGTTTTCTCTTCAATAGCATTTTTGGAGGGATTGAATTTATTGTTTTGGGGAAACAGACTAAAGATTTAATTGATATTGGTTGATATCAAGACTTAATTGATAACTCTTAATTGGTAAGTTAATTGATAACTCTTCTCAACCCACTGCTTTAAAGCACCTCCTTCTTCAGAGTTGGTGGACATGAGTTTGAGTGGGTTCTGGGAGTTGGTGATGGACAGGGAGGCCTGGTGTGCTGCAGTCTATGGTGTAGCAAATAGTGGACAAGACCGAGAAACTGAACTGAACTGAACTTCCTCAGAGTACTGGAACTATTTCAATGGTGGGGGTTTCTTATTGCCCTATGACCATTTTTAAATCTTAACTCATGCCACTTCAACTTGGGCTCCCTTTCAGGAATATTATTTTCTCATTTCTTCCACTCCCATGCATCTCTTGAAAGAGATGTTTTAGAAGTCTTTCCTCAAAAGAGGAAAATGTTTTAAAATCTAAAGGATAATACAAATAAACAAAAGTATGAATCTAATAATTTAAAGTTTAATCCTTTGCATGGAGCTCCCATTTTCTTTTAAGAAGGAAATGGCCACCCACTCCAGTATTCTTGCCTGGAAAATTCCTTAGGCAGAGGAAAATTCCAATGGCAGGCTACAGTCTATAGGGTCACAAAGAGTCAGACATGACTGAGCACACATATGCACCATTCCTTTCCTTACACTCATTGCATCCCAAAGGATGACATTTCACAAATGTTACCAAACCATCTATGATTTCAATCTTCAACAGATATAGGGAAAAATTCATTCAGCAGCCCCAAGTAAAATAGAAATAGATAAATAAATACACCTGGTCCAAACATTTAGCAACCTTCTTTCAGAAAGGGATCCAGTATACTGTTATCATGAATATTAAAAAAAAAAAAAAGGGTATGATAGTTTCTTATAATACTCCTATCCTCTCAGTTAAAGAATCGAATGGAAGAAGATTGTAGTTTGTCCAGGACTCAAGAGGCATTAACAATGTTACCATACCATTCCACCTAACCCTCTTACCTGCAGTGTCTGAAGCAGTAAAATTTTGGCAGTGCCTGATATGTGCAAGGTTATCTTTAGCATCCCTGTGGATCCAGACAAATAAGATTTATTTGTTTTCACTGGAAATGACCAACAACATACCTGGATGGTAATGCCCAAGGAAGCCTTACTTATTCCCAAACCCTAAAATCAGATCTTGCACATATTGTTTATCCAAAAGGTTACTTTACTATAATATGTAGAAGATCTACTCCTTTCTTCCCCAAATATGCAGCTTTTCACCTGGACAATCTCTATCTTCTTAAACAGTTAGTTATAAAGGGTCCTAAAGTTTCCAGAGGCAAGTATTGTTTTATGTCTCAAGTGAAATACCTAGGACATCTGAAGTTACTAATTGATCTAAACAGAATTAAAGGAAGCTCAGCCTTCCCAATCACTAAGACTTAAAACAACTCAGAGGATTTTTAGGATTAATTAGTTACTGTAGAAACTGGATTCCAAACTCTTCTCTTATGGCTTAGTCATTATAATTATTACTAAAATTGGGTAAGCCAGATCCCTTTCAATGGACTGAAGATGCCACTTAGCTTTTAGACAATTGAACAGCTTACTAAAGTCCAAGACTTCAGGCAAACTAACTCAAAAATGCCTTTTTTATTGAATGTACATGAATAATAGGAATTAGCTTTAGTAGTATTAATTCTGAAACAGTGATCAAAATAGGTCAGTAAGTTATTATAGTCATGAATTAGATTCTGTCTACAAAGGCTTGCCCTACCACAGCATAGGAGCTATTTTCAGTACATCAGCCTTACTTAAAATTGCTAAAGACATTGTCATGGAGTCTCCTCTGACCATTTACATAGCCCATTCTGTTGAAGTTCTTTGAAGTTTTCATCACACTCAATGCTTTTGCTCCAGTAGATTGACTTCTTATATAATTCTTCTTTTGTCTCCCTCAAATGTCACTATATGTCAGTGTCACACTCTTAATTTTGCTACCTTTTTTCCTTTGCCTTTGGACTAAAAACATCATGACTGCCTTGATTTGGCCTATCATTTACTGACTTCTAGATTGAGCTTCCCAGGTGGCACCGTGGTAAAGAATCCACCTGCCAATACAGGAGACAATGATTCGATTCCAGGATCATGAAGATCCCCTGGAGTAGAAAATGCAATCCCCTCCAGTATCCTTGCCTGGAAAATTCCCTGGACAGAGGAGCCTGGTGGGCTAAAGTCCGTAGGGCCACAAAGAGTAGGACAAAACTGAGCAAACAGCACATAGCACACAAATTGAATATACAGGAAACTTCTTTGCATAATCTGGATTTGATGTTATTTACTGAATGCTCTTCTCTGAAGGCTGATTAAGAAAAATTATAGGCTAGATATGCTATGGTATCCTTCATGAAATTATTGAAATTATTACTTCCTTTAGTCATGTTGGCCCAACAAGCTGCAACAATGACTTTAGCTCAGGCTTATATTATGGCAAAAAATCAAACTTCCAGTATTTATACCGATAGTTGATATGCCTTTAGTGGAAGCAAAGAGGCTTTTTGACTTCCAAAGAGCAACCAATTAAAAATAACCAATGTGTCTTTTACCTGCTGGCGACATTAAATAAACAAAACTTGTGGCCATTGTAAGATCTCAGACCATTTAAAACTAAACTCAGAAGGAAGTAAAGAAAATAATCTGGCCGATAAAATGGCAAGAGCCGCTTCTGTGGCACTAGTGGTGCAGGAGACATAAGAGATGTGGGTTCAATCTCTGAGTCTGGAAGATATCCTTGAGGAGGGCATTGCTACCCAGTATTCTAGCCTGGAGAATCCCACGAGCAGGGGATCCTGGTGGGCTACATTTCATAGGGTCGCAAAGGGTCAGACATGACTGATATGATTTAGCATGTGCATGCACGCTTTTTTTTTTTTTTTCATACTGTTTTACTTTAGGTAAAACCTCAGTTTTGATCATTAAATCTTCTATTAACATGTAAGATTTATTGGCTGAAGCCCCCTAACATTTATTCCAAGAGGAATAAAACAAATATCTTCAAAAATATTGTAAGTTTTGGGACGATCATAACTTATAATATGTACTTAATAATAACCTAATTCTGCCTCAATGTTTTCAAGAACATATTCTATCAATTGTCCATAGGGTCACCCACAAGGTCGATACATAATTATATTTTGGGAAAAGCAATACTATCGGAAGTCTCCCACAAAATAGCAAGGAAGATGTAAATGTTATGACCAACCTAGATAGCATATTGATATTGATAGCAGAGACATTACTTTGCCAACAAACATATGTCTAGTCAAGGCTATGGTTTTTCCTGTGGTCATGTATGGATGTGAGAGTTGGACTGTAAAGAAAGCTGAGTGCCAAAGAATTGATGCTTTTGAACTGTGGTGTTGGAGATGACTCTGAAGAGTCCCTTGGACTGCAAGGAGATCCAACCAGTCCATTCTGAAGGAGATCAGCCCTGGGTGTTCTTTGGAAGGAATGATGCTAAAGCTGAAACTCCAGTACTTTGGCCACCTCATGCGAAGAGTTGACTCATTGGAAAAGACTCTGATGCTGGGAGGGATTGGAGGCAGGAGGAAAAGGGGACAACAGAGGATGAGGTGGCTGGATGGCACACCAACACGATGGACGTGAGTTTGAGTGAACTCTGGGAGTTGGTGCTGGACAGGGAGGCCTGGTGTGCTGCAATTCATGGGGTCGCAAAGAGTCGGACACTACTGAGCGACTGAACTGAACTGAAGATGTAAATTCACCTTTGCTCAATACATAATTTTGATAAACCTATTCATTCTTCCAAAGGCCATTTCCCTTTAACTTTTGGACCCTTTGATGAATAGCAGATGGATTTTATCCAACTGCCACTGCATTGAACATATAAATATATACTTGTATTGATATGCATGTTTTCTAACTGGGTTGAGTCATTTCCATTTTGGAGGGCTATCATATTTACAATGGGTACAATCAAAAAATTGTACCCCACATGGGGTATTCCCTCTGAGCTTCTCAGAAATTGAGTAACCTCTTTCTGGACAAATTATTCAATTTATAACTGAGTATATTTTTTAACATTTTCATGTTCACTGCTGCCTTAGTGTAACATATCAATTGTACAGTTAAGACTCACTTGACTAAATCAGTTGAACCTTTCAATTACCCTTAGCCAAAAGTCCTGACCTTAGTATTATATACCTAAGATCTACTTCTTTTGGAAAACACCTACATACTCTTTTTGAAATAATTACTGGTACATCAGTGAACATATATAGTAAGTTATATGAGCCCAGTTTGATTAAAGAGGAAGTTTTAATGTACTGACAGGAACTGTCCAAATTGTTAAGGATAAATATCTCACTAGTATTGTTTAATCATTAAGTCATGTCCAAATATTTTGCAACTCAGTGGTTTGTAGTCTGCCAGGCTCCTCTGTCCATGGAGTTTTCCAGACATGAATATTGGAGTGGGTTGCCATTTTCTTCTCCAGGGGATCTTCATGATGTAGGGATTGAATCCATATCTCCTGCCTTGGCAGGTGGACTCTTTAGCATGGAGTTGACAGAAAAGTATCCACTAGTATAGAAATATTTTAATAGCAACCTCCTGGGAGATGGAGACCACAAAGAACATGATTCACAGTCAGTTGACTATGTTTATGAGAGAGAAAGAGAGAAAAAAAAAAAAGCCTTCACAACCTCAGTTGTTACTGTTGTTCAGTTGCTAAGTCCTGTCTGACTCTTTGCAACCCTATGGACTGCAGCACACCATCTTCCTCTGTCTTACAATTTCTCCCAGATTTTGTTCACACTTATGTCCATTGAGTCAGTGGTGCCATCTGATCATCTCAAACACTCCTGCCACTTCTCCTTTTGTCTTCAATGTTTACCAGCATGAGAGTCTTTTTCAATGAGTTGGCTCTTTGCATCAGGTGGCCAAAGTATTGGAGTTTCAGCTTCAGCAGCAGTACTTCAAAGGAATATTCAGGGTTGACTTCCTTTAGGATTGAGTTGTTTGATCTTCTTGCAGTCCAAGGAACTCTTAAAAGTCTTCTTCAGCACCACAATTCAAAAGCATCAGTTCTTCCACATTCAGACTTCTTTGTGGTCCAACTCTCACATCAGTACATGACTACTGGAAAAACCATAGCTTTGACTGTACAGAACTTGGTCAGCAAAATGATGTCTCTGCTTTTTAATATTCTGTCTAGATTTGTTGTAGTTTTTCTTCCATGGTGCAAGGGTCTTTTAATTTCATGACTGCAGAAAAAGGACCATATAAGGAATTGCTAACTCACCCATGTGTAGCAGAACTCGCTGCCATTGAATCATGTTTCTCATTTAAAAAGTGTTCCCAATCCTGACTGGGGGCTTCCCTGGTGATTCAGTGGCAAAGAATTCACCTGTAGTGCAGGAGATGCAGGATACCAGGGTTTAATCCCTGGGTTGGGAAGATCCCCTGGAGGCAACCCTCTCCAGTATTCTTGCCTGGAAAATCCTGTGGACAGAGGAGCCTGATGGGCTACAGTCCTTAGGGTTGCAGAGTCAGACACAATGAAGGGCTTAATATAATCCTGAGTGGATCTCTCAACCCATTGGTGACCTCCAACTGAAATTAACCAGAAACAAGCAAACAACTAAGTATTTTCTGGATCAGAAGGAGGCAACATCTGAAACAGACAGCTCTTCCAAGGATCCAGATCAGGCCAGTGTACTTCATGCCTGATGTCTATGATATTGGAGAGTTCTATCTAATTTTTGTGAGGCAATGTTTGCTCCTAGTCTTATTACTTTCTGTGGGACTGGTGCAGTGGTGGTTTTGGTGAAACTTTTGAAGGAGTTAAAATTGTAGCGAATACCTAAGTGTTTATTTTCTTCATATATATTCTACTATTGGGCTTCCCATGTGGCACAGTGGTAAAGAATCTGCTTGTCAATGCAAGAGACATGGGTTCAATCTCTTGGTGGGTAAGTTCCCCTGGAAGAAGAAATGCAACTCACTCCCATAGTCTTGCCTAGAAAATCCCATGGGCAGGGGATCCTGGTGGATTACAGTCCATAGGGTCACAAAAAGTGGGACACAACTTAGCAACTGAACATGTATGCATAATCTACTATCAATCATAGTAATCCTATACATTCTCACTAACAAATATTATTTTTTTTAATGTCATACTCTTGTCACCTGAAAAACTCACAGAAAACATCTGCCTAATTCCTTTATAGTCATAGTCAAATGGTCCTCAATATAATTTAAGACCTTTTAAAATCCCTTTCTGTAGTTCTATTGTTTCCTATCTTTTCCATTCATTCATGACCTGGAAAGACAATGCCATTTTCTAAATATCTGTTTCTTGCAACTTCAGGAAATTTATCTGAGTGTTGGACATGTTACCCCTTCCTTACAGGGTATTTTGCAAAAAATAAAGACCCCCATCACTGTGACCAATTTCACCAATGCATCTAACTTTATCATAACGCATAAAAGAGAATTCTCAGAGATTGCTTGCTGTGTTCAGATTTTTACCCAGTCCTAGCCTGTCCCTTGTTTCTTCCTGACTCCACAGGAAACAATTCCAAGGGACACTGGGAGACCTAGATCTAACCAGTCTAACACTTATGACTATGATAAGAGTCAAAACATTTTTTGGAGGGGTCTGGTGCACTGGGATGACCCAGAGGGATGGTACGGGGAAGGAGGAGGGGGAAGGTTCAGGACGGGGAACACGTGTATACCTGTGGCGGATTCATGCTGATATATGGCAAAACCAATACAATATTGTAAAGTTAAAAATAAATAAAATTAAAAAAATGTGGTCCTCAGACTTCCCTGTCAAGAAACCCTTTGATATTTGATTGTGTGGTGTGGACCTTTTTCCACAGTTGTGTGTACATTTCTCGTCTCACAGTCAGTAATTCTTAAGCATAAGCTTTCTTTCTGGGTTTTGGTCTTTCTTCCTTTCCTTTCCTGGAAATAGCTTCCAGATGGGAATTAATTTTTTTTTTTTAAACAAACCTCAAATCCTTATGTTTTACCATCTTTTGACCTAGGTAAGAGTTGATGTTATCCTCATATTACAACAATTGGATAACTGACCAAGGTAACAGGATCTTTTAAATGTGTTGCTGATTTGAGGCAAAACACCGGAGAACTTCTTCCCATATCTATTATTTTAAATGACTTTACAAATCTGTACCAGGCTTACAATAAAAGATGCCACAAGTCAAATAAATAAATAAATAAATAAAATAAAAGGAAACTAAAAAAAAAAAAAATCACCATTTGCAAGGTAAATACCAATTACTTCTCTTCCCTACCCTCTATGTCATACTTACTGACCATGTGCTATAATAAGGCCAATATAAATATTACAGACAAAATATATAATTCCACTTTATATGTGGAAATTAGAATCCAAACTGTTTGGGTTAATGTAGGACACACTCCTCTTTCTACCTGTCTGCTCAATTTGACTGACTGGAAACTCCCAAGTACTGGCCCATGATTAGAAAAGTGGTCACTCACCTACAGAAAAAAAAAAAAAAATCCTCAATACCTGTGGGAGAAGGCAATGGCATCCCACTCTAGTACTCTTGCCAGGAAAATCCCATGGAGGAGGAGCCTGGTAGGCTGCAGTCCATGGGGTCGCTAAGAGTTGGGCAAGACTGAGCACCTTCACTTTTACTTTTAACTTTCATGCATTGGAGGAGGAAACGGCAACCCACTCCAGTGTTCTTGCCTGGAGAATCCCAGGGACGGGGGAGCCTGGTGGGCTGCCGTCTATGGGGTCGCACAGAGTCGGACAGGACTGAAGCGACTTAGCAGCAACAGCAGTGGTACCTGTAGTACGATGTGCCCCTAAAGTGGTTATATTTGCTTATGGGTACAACAACTAATCTTGAGCACATGAGTGTTTAGATAATTGTAGAATAAGAGGACTTTATGTGCTGGGATATTTGACTGGAGTCACTATTTTAAAACTGCTTACTGGGACGACCCAGAGGGATGGTACAGGGAAGGAGGAGGGATGGGGGTTCAGGATGGGGAACACGTGTATACCTATGGCAGATTCATGTTGATGTATGGAAAAACCAATACAATATTGTAAAGTAATTAACCTCCAATTAAAATAAATAAATTTATATTAAACAATTATTAAAAAAATAAAACTGCTCACCAGCTTAAATTCTAACCCTGATAGTTAAAATCTTAAAAAAAAAAGGGGGGGGGCTCGCGATAATTGACTACCATGAAGATAATTTCTATGAAGATAATAGCTGTACTCATTCTCAAGGATGTGACTTCCCTGCAGGATATTTAGGGGATCAATTCAGTTGCCTCCTCAGAATTTGGGGTTCCTGCTTTGGAACATGCTCCACTGATCTAGAGGTTAAAAGATATCTTACTCATACTGTCGACAGGATTATTAGAGCTCTGCAAGAGCTATTGGAGATCAGCAAAGGTCCTTCTCTTGCTCACATAGTATATGATAACCATCTTGCATTAGATTATCTCCTTGTTGCCCAGTGAAGCATCTGTGCTAGTGTTAATACTTCTTGTTGCACTTGGATCAATACCTCCTCTAGGTGAAACCTGAAACAAGTAAACTATACCTGCCAAAACTCTTAAAGAATGTTCGAACTTTGCACTCAGAGGGCTTAATAATAAGTTTTCTGACATTTTTAGCTGGCCTCTCTCAGGTATTCAGACTACAGACCATTCTTTTGATTTTCATTATTGGTTTTGTCTTAATGGTATTCAGACTTGTTATGCTGTGTGTAACCAGCTTGCTTAAGACCAAAGTTTCCACCAAAGTTGTGATTGCATAATGGCTTGACGTTTCACTACATCTTTCCTCCTGGGGAACGATCAGCTCATCCTGAAACACTGATTGAGATATGACTTGGAAGGGACCATATCCTTGAAACTTCTCTGTTACTCAAATGTAACCCAGTTCTGTAATCTACTTCTCTTATCATTCTCGCCTTCAACACAGACCTCCTAGGGTAAACCAATCCCAGCTCCAAGAGAGGCTATGAATCTAGAGCAAATTATTACTCACTCTGGCAACAAAAAGGAACATAATTAGACCAAAATTGATCATCAATGCCTTCCAAAGGAAAGATTTGGATCATAAGGGGGAAATTCTGATATATTTAAGATGATTTTAAAATAAAAATTGAGTAACTATGCTTGCATCCAAACTGGAACCTGGTGTCCATTGTGGATGTTTGGTTTTAGGTATGTTCCTGCATCACTTAGAACTTGAAATTTCTCTAAATTGTATCAAACTTAAGGACATCACCATCTATTTTCAAAACAATATCTGCTAGCAGCTACCACCTGCAGCTTGTTTCAAAGCTCCCCCTTTTGCAATTATGTAATTAGTTTGAAAACTGACCAATCCTTGCTTAACACACATTTCGTGACAGCTCCAATCCTAGTTCCTGACAAACAATTTATACTCATGTTAATTTCGTGGCTTTTTGTCTTCATAAACCCTTCCCATTTTCATTGTATAGTTTAGCAGAACACAATTCAAGCATCTTCCTGGATCTGTACTTTTTCCAATCTTAATAAATCCCAAATAAAAGCACTTTCTGCTTCAACCAATCACTTGGAACTTTGAATTAACAGTGTAACTTAGAAGATTATATCATTGTTAAATTACTGATTTGTTTATTTGTTTATTTCTTTGGTAGGAATACTCTTCACTTGAGATTTCAAATTGGTGGACATCTTTGCCCCTAAAATGGTCAGAAATTTGTTCTCAAATGTCTTAGAAAAAAAAGTTATCTTATTATACTTGTTATTTCACTGTAAACTTGAAATAACCTCAAAATAAAAACAAAAGATAGACAATGTTTTTAGAAGTATCATATGTCCATATTTTATTACTTATAAACTATTTATTAATGTTTATAGCTATATTTTTAATAATTAATTGGTAAACTTTTAATTTTTTATGATGTACAAATCAATTCTCATCTGTACCATTTAAAATATCTTCTCCACAGTGTCTCAAATTACTTACTTGAGGCTTCTAATAAAAAAAATGGAGACTCTTAAAATTAAAACAATTAAAGTTGCTCTTAATTTTCAGTTATTTTTTTTTATTATTAAAATTAGAAGAGTACATGCCTACAGTGCACCGAAGGATGAGATGTAATTGGTTGGAGTGATACATGAGCATTGCCATTTTCTCTATTAGCCAAGGAGAGAAACATGGACACCACCATAATTGAGAAACATCAGAGTAGAGATACTGGTAATGATGGCCAATTTATTGCTTTCTGTACATCAAGGCTGTATATTGTCACCCTGCTTATTTAACTTATATGCAGAGTACATCATGAGAAACCCTGGACTGGAAGAAACACAAGCTGAAATCAAGATAATTGGGAGAAATATCAATAACCTCAGATATGTAGATGACACCACCCTTATGGCAGAAAGTGAAGACGAACTAAAAAGCCTCTTGATGAAAGTGAAAGTGGAGAGTGAAAAAGTTGGCTTAAAGCACAACATTCAGAAAATGAAGATCATGGCATCTGGTCCCATCACTTCATGCGAAATAGATGGGAAAACAGTGTCAGACTTTATTTTTGGGGGCTCCAAAATCACTGCAGATGGTGATTGTAACCATGAAATTAAAAGACACTCCTTGGAAGGAAAGTTATGTCCAACCTAGATAGCATATTCAAAAGCAGAGACATTACTTTGCCAACAAAGGTCCGTCTAGTCAAGGCTATGGTTTTTCCAGTGGTCATGTATGGATGTGAGAGTTGGACTGTGAAGAAGGCTGAGCACCGAAGAATTGATGCTTTTGAACTGTGGTGTTGGAGAAGACTCTTGCGAGTCTCTTGGACTGCAAGGAGATCCAACCAGGCCATTCTGAAGGAGATCAGCCCTGGGATTTCTTTGGAAGCAATGATGCTAAAGCTGAAACTCCAGTACTTTGGCCACCTCATGTGAAGAGTTGACTCACTGGAAAAGACTGTGATGCTGGGAGGGATTGGGGGCAGGAGGAGAAGGGGACGACAGAGGATGAGACGACTGGATGGCATCACTGACTCAATGGACGTGAGTCTGAGTGAACTCCGGGAGTTGGTGATGGACAGGGAGGTCTGGCATGCTGCAATTCATGGGGTTGCAAAGAGTGGGACACGACTGAGCGACTGAACTGAACTGATCTGATTCTAGGATGAAATGTGGAACTAATTGAGAAAAGAAGATTGATGAGTCAAGGCTGTGTCTTCTACTCTTGGTGAGTAGAAAACACCTTATTTTTTATACAAGAGAATTAGTAGTAATAAACAAATCTGGAACATTAATTTAAATATTGTTGAATTTGCAATTTTAGGTAAGTTAGCTTGCCTGTTGTTTTCCTCTATTTCTTTGCATTGATCGCCGAGGAAGGCTATCTTATCTCTCCTTGCTATACTTTGTAACTCTGCATTTAGATGCTTATATCTTTCTTTTTCTCCTTTGTTTTTCACTTATCTTCTTTTCACAGCTATTTGTAAGGCTGTGAATGAATGGCTCCAGACAGCCATTTTGCTTTTTTGCATTTCTTTTCCATGGGGATGGTCTTGATCCCTGTCTCCTGTACAATGTCAGGAACCTCCACCGATAGTTTATCAAGCACTCTATCTATCAGATCTAGTCCCTTAAATCTATTTCTCACTTCCACTGTATAATCATAAGGGATTTGATTTAGGTCATACCTGAATAGTCTAATGGTTTTCCCTACTTTCTTCAATTTCAGTCTGAATTTGGGAATAAGAAGTTTATGATCTGAGCCACAGTCAGCTCCCAGTCTTGTTTTTGCTCACTGAATAGAGCTTCTCCAAATTTGGCTGCAAAGAATATAATCAATATGATTTCCGTGTTGACCATCTGGTGATGTCCATGTGTAGAGCCTTCTCTTGTGTTGTTGGAAGAGGGTGTTTGCTATGATCAGTGCTTTATCTTGGCAAAATTCTATTAGCCTTTGCCCTGCTTCATTCTGTGTTCCAAGGACAAATTTGCATGTTACCCCAGGTGTTTCTTGACTTCCTACTTTTGCATTCCAGTCCCCTATAATAAAAAGGACATCTTTTTGGGGTGTTAGTTCTAAAAGGTCTTGTAGGTCTTCATAGAACCGTTCAACTTCAGCTTCTTCAGTGTTACTAGTTGGGGCATTGACTTGGATTACTGTGATATTGAATGGTTTTCCTCGGAAACGAACAGAGATCATTCTGTCATTTTGAGATTGCATCCAAGTGCTGCATTTCAGATACTTTTGTTGACCATGATGCCTACTCCAATTCTTCTAAGGTATTCCTACCCACAGTAGTAGATTTAATGGTCATCTGAGTTAAATTCACACATTCCAGTCCATTTTAATTCACTGATTCCTAGAATGTCCATAGTCACTCTTGCCATCTCCTGTTTGATCACTTCCAATTTGCCTTAATTCATGGACCTGACATTCCAGGTTTCATGCAATATTGCTTTTTACAGCATTGGACCTTGCTTCTATCACCAGTCACATCCACAGCTGGGTATTGTTTTTGCTTTGGCTCCATCCCTTCATTCTTTCTGGAGTTATTTCTCCACTGATCTCCAGTAGCATATTGGGCACCTACCAACCAGGGGAGTTCCCCTTTCAGTATCCTATCATTTTGTCTTTTCATTCTGTTCATGGAGTTGTCAAGGCAAGAATACTGAAGTGGTTTGCCATTCCCGTCTCCAGTGGACCACATTCTGTCAGGAATGTGGAAATAGAGGAAAACAATAAAATGGAAAAGACTAGAGATCTCTTCAAGAAAATTAGAGATATCAAGGGAACATTTCACACAAAGATGGGCTCGATGAAGGACAGAAATTGTATGGACCTAACAGAAGCAGAAGATACTAAGAAGAAGAGGTGGCAAAAAAAAAAAAAAAAAAAATACACAGAAACACAGAATAACTGTACAAAAAAGATCTACATGACCAAGATAATCATGATGGTGTGATCATTCACCTAGAGCCAGACATCCTGGAATGTGAAGTCAGGTGGGCCTTAGAAAGAATCACTACAAACAAAGCTAGTGGAGGTGATGGAATTCCAGTTGAGCTGTTTCAAATCCTAAAAGATGATGCTGTGAAAGTGCTGCACTCAATATGCCAGCAAATTTGGAAAACTCAACATTGGCCACAGGACTGGAAAAGGTCAGTTTTCATTCAATCCCAAAGAAAGGCAATGCCAAAGAATGCTCAAACTACCACACAATTGCACCCATCTCACATGCTAATAATGTAATGTTCAAAATTCTCCAAGCCAGACTTCAGCAATACGTGAAACATGAACTTCCAGATGTTCAAGCTGGTTTTAGAAAAGGCAGAGGAACCAGAGATCAAATTGCCAACATCTGTTGGATCATGGAAAAACCAAGAGAGTTCCAGAAAAAAACATCTATTTCTGCTTATTGAGTATATCAAAGCCTTTGTGTGGATCACAATAAACTGTGGAAAATTCTTCAAGAGATGGGAATACCAGAGCACCTGACCTGCCTCTTGAGAAATCTATATTCAGGTCATGAAGCAACAGTTAGAACTGGACATGGACCAACAGACTGGTTCCAAACAGGAAAAGGAGTACGTGAAGGCTGTATATTGTCACCCTGCTTATTTAACTTATATGCAGTGTACATCTTGAGAAACGCTGGGCTGGAAGAAGCACAATCTGGAATCAAGATTGCTGGGAGAAATATCAATAACCTGAGATACGCAGATGACACCACCCTTATGGCAGAGAGTGAAGAAGAACTCAAAAGCTTCTTGATGAAAGTGAAAGAGGAGAGTGAAAAAGTTGGCTTAAAGCTCAACTTTCAGAAAACTAAGATTATGGCATCTGGCCCCATCACTTCATGGGACATAGATGGGGAATTAGTGGAAACAGTGTCAGATTTTATTTTGGGGTGCTCCAAAATCACTGCAGATGGTGATTGAAGCCATGAAATTAATAGATACTTACTCCTTGAAAGCAAAGTTATGGCCAACCTAGTTAGCATACTCAAAAGCAGAGGTATTACTTTGCCAACAAAGGCCGGTCCAGTCAAGGTTATGGTTTTTCCAGTGTTCATGTATGGATGTGAGAGCTGAACTGTGAAGAAAGCTGAGTGTCAAAGAATTGCTGCTTTTGGGCTGTGGTGTTGGAGAAGACTCTGAAGCGTCCTTTGAACTGCAAGGAGATCCAACCAGTCCATTCTAAAGGAGATCAGTCCTAGGTGTTCTTTGGAAGGACTGATGCTAAAGCTGAAACTCCAATACTTTGGCCACCTCATGCGAAGAGTTTACTCACTGGAAAAGTCTCTGATGTTGGGAGGGATTCAGGGCAGGAAGAGAAGGGGACGACAGAGGATGAGATGGCTGAATGACATCACCGACTGGATGGACATGAGTTTGAGTGAACTCCGGAAATTGGTGATGGACAGGGAGGCTTGGTGTGCCACGATTCATGGGGTTGCAAAGAGTGGGGCACAACTGACTGACTGAGCTGAACTGACTGGCTTACCTACTAAATCTTGTATAAAATTCATAAAACATGGACACATTCATTATGTGAAATACCTTTAATTCTTCATGCTCAACAGAATCTATCACTATCCAACAATATACAATGTTCCAAATAATTTAGAGCTTATTACCAAAATAATTGCTGAATTATTAATTCAGATTTATTAAAATCAAGATAATCACTGTTTCATATTTTGGTCTCTGTTGAAATAAATATTATTAATAATGTTCTTGAAGCTGTTTACCTTTTACCAGTCACTTAAGGTGATTTGATCAGATGCCTTAAGGTCAGAATTTAGGTTTTATTTATGCCTGTATCCCCAAGGCCAAGTAGAGTGCCTGATCAAGTCAAGTGACTGAATGAATAAAAGAGATGCTCAAATGAGAGTAGACATCTTTGGGTCTCATAAGTTTTTTCTCCAAATTATATTGTTGCTCTTTTCGTGCCAGATATAAAGTTATTCCAGCTCCTATGGGTTATATTTTACATTTTCTTTTTTTTTTTTTTTTACAATATTTCATAAAATAAATTTGAATATTTTGAGAAGATATCTAAGCCAAAGTTCTTGAGATGTGGTTAATAATTTGCAGTTGGATGCCTCTACAATAATAAAAAAGAAGTTCCAAATGTGGCCTGTTTTTTTTGTTTGTTTGTTTTTAATGTGGTAAAAGTCACACAGTATAAAACATACTATCTTAACCATGCTTAACTATACAGTTCAGTAGCACTGAGTACATTCGCATTGCTGTGCTATCATCTGTTTTCTGAATTCATCATCTTATTGAAACTCTGTGGGACATGTATAAAATTTAACCTCAAAAATGCAGTCCAATATAATAAGTATAGACAGACACTGTTTGACTCTACTTATACAGGACAGCTAGAATAGTCAAACTCATAGAGTCAGAAACTACATTAATAGATACCAGGGGCCAGGGGATGGGAGTGCCTGGAGGGGGAATGGGAAATTAGTGTCTAATTGGGAAAGAATTTCAGTTTAGGAAAGTAAAAAAAAAAAAATTGAGAGACAGCCTATCTTAATAGACAGAATTTATGTATGAAATGAAGCATAAGTAAATGGCTCTATATCCATGTGCACTTAACTTTTTAGTGGGAGAAGATCATTCTATTTAATAGGCTCCATTTTTTTCTGTGTAAATAAAAATGAGTAAGCACAAGTTATGAATGAAAGCTCTTTGTCCTATAGAATTAGTGTTCTTCTGATGTTGGTGTCTCGCTCACCTTCCTCCTTTTTAAAGGTGACTAAGTTGGTCAATTACAGTGTGCTGCAGTCTTTGGTTTTATACCTCTCCTTGTCCTTGGCATTCTCTTTGCCTCATTATTGTAATGAGGCTAATCCTGTC
Organism: Bos javanicus; assembly: GCF_032452875.1. NCBI lineage: Eukaryota > Metazoa > Chordata > Mammalia > Artiodactyla > Bovidae > Bos > Bos javanicus. The sequence goes on along the minus strand of NC_083876.1, from coordinate 5,133,234 downwards.
TTCAGTGGACTCCTGTGGGGCTGTAGCATCAAGGCTCTCAATAAAAAGCTGAACAGTTCAACAATTTTTATAGAGTCTTGATTGAACAGCCCTTAGGGAGGTAAGCACAGAAAAGAAGAGATGGGGAAAGTAGTCAAGACTTGTAATAGCTTTGGTCTAAGTACGTAAAGCATCTATCCAGCAGACCTGACGATGCTTACAATTTAACAGCTTGGCATCAGTTCATATCTCCTGGTGCCAAATAAAGAAGCATGGAGAACTGAAATAAAAGTGCCATTGTAGTTGCATTCTTCTTTTCTTTTCATTGTTAAATACTTGAAATTACAACAGAATTATGAATGGTTACAAGTCACATTTGCTTGTTTCTTTTTAAGTGAAATGTTGATATTCTAAAAATAAGAAACCATGTTATGTTCTATAACAGAGACTTGAAATCTGCTGCTTTGCTGAAGTTTTTTCACCACCTCTTAGCTTTTCTCACCAGGAGAAGGCAATGGCACCCCACTCCCTTACTTTTGCCTGGAAAATCCCATGGACAGAGGAGCCTGGTAGGCTGCAGTCCATGAGGTCACTAAGAGTTGGACACGATTGAGCGACTTCACTTTCACTTTTTACTTTCATGCATTGGAAAAGGAAATGGCAACCCACTCCAGTGTTCTTGCTTGGAGAATCCCAGGGACAGGGGAGCCTGGTGGGCTGTGGTCTATGGAGTTGCACAGAGTCGGACACGAGTGAAGCAACTTAGGAGCAACAGCAGCAGCAGCTTTTCTCAGGCCTGTCCATCCCTGCTCTTATAATACTCTTAGCTCCTCTGTCCAGCTGATTGAGAAAAATAAATAAATACATAAATAAAACAGAGATGGAATAGACTGTTTCCCCCACAGAAGATGAAAGAAAGCTGTAAAAGTGGATATAATTCTCAAAAAAAAGAAAAAAAAAAAAAACTTCTAGTACTTACGAGACAGCAGGATCTAGAACCTAACATTATTCATTATTCCTTGAGGTGTCAAAAGAAAGCTCATTGAAGGCTTTTGCTTGTATATTTTTGTTCCCTGAGATAGATAATATATGTTGCAAAAAGCTGGCTTAAAGCTCAACATTCAAAAAACTAAGATCATGGCATCTGGTCCCATCACTTCAGGTCCAATAGAGAGGGAAACAGTGGCAACAGTGACAGACTTTATTTTCTTGGGTTCCAAAATCACTGTGAATGGTTTCCGCAGCCATGAAATTGAAAGACACTTGCTCCTTGGAAGAAAGCTATGACAGACCTAAAGAGTGTGTTAAGAAACAGAGACATTACTTTGCTGATAAAGGTTCATATACTCAAAGCTATGGCTTTTCTAGTAGTCATGTATGGATGTGAGAGTTGGACTATAAAGAAAGCTAAATGCCAAGGAATTGATACTTTTGAACTGTGGTGTTGGAGAAGACTCTTGAGAGTGTCTTGGACTGCAAGGAGATCAAATCAATCAATCCTAAAAGGAATCAATCCTGAATATTCATTGGAAGGAATGATACTGAAGCTCCAATATTTTGGCCACCATATGGGAAGAGCCAACTCTAGAAAAGACCCTGATGCTGGGAAAGACTGAACACAGAAGAAGGGGATGACAAAGGATGAGATGGTGGGATGGCATCCCCGACTCAATGGACATAAGTTTGAGCAGGCTCTGGGAGATGGTGAAGGACAGGGAAGCCTGTCCATGGGTCCTGTCCATGGGGTTGCAGAGTTAGACATGGCTGTGTGACTGAACAACAACAACAAAATTTGTTAAGTAAACAGTTTTCTATGGTCAAGTAAATTGGTGGGATTCCAAGTGGAAAAAATTAATATTGAGCTTTATCAAACTCTCAGTACTACACAGTGTTGTAAACGTTCAAGCAGGGGAAAGTATGTAATATTTACTGAATTACATTTTTATTTTTCAAAGCATTTTGAAGTTAGAACATTGAAAATGATAGCAAATACAAAGGTAGAAAGAGTTGTTTAGTTGTGTCTGACTCTTTGCGACCCCATGGACACCAGGCTCCTGCGTCCATGGGATTTTCTAGGCAAGAGTACTGGGATGGGTTGCCTTTTCCTTCCCCAGGGAACTTCCCAACCCAGGGATCGAACCCAGGTCTCCCACATTGTAGACAGATACTTTACTATCTGAGCCACCAGGGAAGTCTAGAAAGGTAGACTTACCTCAAATAACTCATCAAAGAGCACAATATTTTTCTATTATATAATAATTTTAATAATAGACTTGTGAATTATGTGATCCTTGATATATCATAGTACTTTGTAAGAGATGAGGAACCTGAAGCTAAGAAAAGTGATCCAGTGAATGGTATCATTGCATTAAAGACAAAAGGACAAACATGTTGAGATTTCTTCCTTTGATTTCTAATTTCCAGGAGAAAAAACTCTTAGAGTTATATTGGAGGATAATGTTCCCTCAAAATTTATTTTAACAATTACAGATTTGGAGCTGTTTTTACTCAAAATAGATATAAGGCATCCCTCAGCTCTGCTGCTCTGTAAGGGATACCCACTGTATCTACACCTGGGGATCTATACCCTATTGAATAAAAAATAATGAGTCTGAAAGTCTACCTCACACACACACACACACACACACACACACACATATGTATATTTGCTGGCAGGAGGATGAGTCCCCTTGTTCAGCCCTCAGAATTAAGACAGCAGACAGAATAAACTGGCAGCACAGTTCCCCCATGAAAATACCCTACAACGGTGTTATGAAAGTCACATGTCACTGACTACATGTACAATATGAAAGGATCAAACTCTAGGAGGGTGATGTAGAAAGATGAAAGTCTCCACCAACATGGAATTGGAAATATGTACTCTTCCCTGGTGGCTCAGAGGGTAAAGCATCTGCCTGCAATGCAGGAGACCTGGGCCCGATCCCTGGGTCAGGAAGATCCACTGGAGAAGGAAATGGCAACCCACTCCAGTACTCTTGCCTGGAAAATCCCATGGAGAGAGAAACCTGGTAGACTACAGTCCGTGGGATCGCAAAGAGTTGGACACGACTGAGCAACTTCACTTTCTTTCACTCTCCTAAGAGACAAGGAAGAACTCTGAGGGTTTAGAATATAGATGTATTTCTCCTTTGGGAAGAAGAAACTGTCTCTGAGATTCTACCTTTTTAAACTGTGATGTTCTAGATTCTTGAAGGTCTGTGAGCTATTCAGCCATTCTTCTTAACTCAATATTTTTAAAATGTATAGGCATGTGAAACAATGAAGAACCCCATTTAAATCAGGTCTTTTTAATCTAATTATATGGTCAGTCCATACTCACTTTTTCTCATCTGAGTAAAACGGCAAAGAAATAAATGGTCGAGTTAATAATAGATTGAGAAGAACATGATGATTCCTGTGAGTGCCATACAAAAAATGCCACACAGTTACCAGTCTAATTGGAATAATTCTTGATGAATCAGAGACAAGATGGTCATGTTGTTTTCAATCACTGTTGTATCTAACAGAGAGTAAATACAGTTTATGTCAATGGCATACCCAGGGGACTTAAAAGAGATAATAATCAGCACTTTCTCCTGCAACACAGGAAGAAGAAACCACCAATTGATTTAAAGCAATAAAGCAGAATGATTATCTTGCTGTGACTCCTTGGGTTTTGGTGTGTCACTAGGGAAAACAATAGAGACTAATTTGGGTTGACTTGTTGAGGCCTCTCACTCAACTCATGTGATAAGAGAGGCTCCATCTGCTCCTGATTCCAAGAAGGACACATAACCATTCTGAATGAGCAGGAAAGATGTCATAGGATGCTTTTCACAGAATATACGTTGATGTACAAAACTGATCTACAAACTCTAAGATCAGAAAATTATCAGGATATTTTTCTGTTTAGAAAGGATAAGTTCATGAATAAAAGAGGCAAAAGGCTAGTTCCTTTGTTTGATGTGTGGCACTTTAATTTTTAAAATGATCAATTGAAAATAGTTCCACTACATCTTCTACTTTACTCTTTCCTATGCAAATTAAAGGAGAGGTCATTAAAAGTAAAGAATTTGAAAAACAAAAAGAATAATGAGAAAGGGACATTTATCATTCAAAATTTTCTCATATTTAGAAGTGGGGAAAAAAAGAGAGAGAAGGAATACTCTCGTCTAAGCTCTTAAACAGTATTTAGATCTTTTGTCAGATCTTTATGGAATTAGATTAGGGGACTATAAGTCTAGGAAAAGCAGCCAGCCAAGCAGGGAATTAAACACTTGAAAGATTGTTGTATATCATTTTATTAGAGTAATATATTGCATTCAGCATTATCCAGACATCCAAAGGTATCAGATATCTATTCATCTGTATTTCTTGCCAATGTCACAATGACACAGAGTCTTATATTTTTTTTTCTTTTTTTTTTTCTCCTATTGATAATATTTTTCTTGGCTTTCTAAGACAGCACTACCCATATTGATTTGAAGCCTAGTTTACAACATGTGAGATGAAATAGGATAGATTAAATCTATTTCTGTTTAAATTAGAACAATATTATCCCAAAGAATTAATTTTAATCCAAGTAGTTATCTATGAGAATTATATTGATTTATACTGACTTCTAAAACTTTGTAATTAAATTCACAATTTTATTTTATTTTATTTTTTTTTTTTTGAAGTTCTTCTTCCAATTTTATTTTATTTTTAAACTTTACATAATTGTATTAGTTTTGCCAAATATCAAAATGAATCCGCCACAGGTATACATGTGTTCCCCATCCCGAACCCTCCTCCCTCCTCCCTCCCCATGGAAATTCATGTCAGATCAAAATCTAATTCGTTTTATGGATAGAAATCCAAACAAACTGGAACAAATGAAAATATGTTATGGGAAGTTCAAACATTGTATATTTTTTTCCATTTCATCTTATTTTACAGATGTTTAACTTCCATCTTCTCATCTTCTTACAAATTACATTCGTGACTCCTAAGTTACAAACTAACGTTTCAATATAAATAGTTCTCAAAGCTATGCATCAAAGATATGATAGTTTTGATAGTAATTTCCCACTTCAGAATTCAATTTTAATGTTCAAAAAAATTAAAACTAATGCAAAAGTTGGAAAAAATTTGATATAGTTTAAGTAATTCTTTCTCCTTTACTTGGATATATTTGGGAGATAGACATTGGATCTGACTGGAAAAATATTCCTGGGAAATAGAAGGCATGTAAACCTGCCTTTCAAGAACTGGCAATTGGACATGCTAAATGAGAAGAGGGAAGTTTTCCTTAGGCCATGGAGTGTGGTCTAAGCAAAATGGCTGTCTGAGGAGGCCTTACAAATAGCTGTGAAAAGAAGAGAAGCAAAAAACAAAGGAGAAAGTGAAAGATAGACCCATTTGAATGCAGAGTTTCAAAGAATAGCAAGTAGAGAAGAGAAAGCCTTCCTCAACAATTCATGCAAAGAAATAGAGGAAAACAATAGAATGGGAAAGACTAGAGATTTCTTCAAGAAAATTAGAGATACCAAGGGAATATTTCATGCAAAGATAAGCTCAATAAAGGGCAGAACTGGTAGGGACCTAACAGAAGCAGAAGATATTAAGAAGAGGTGACAAGAATACACAGAAGAACTGTACAAAAAAGATCTTCACTACCCAGATAATCATGAAGGTGTGATCACTCACCTAGAACCAGACATCCTGGAATGTGAAGGCAAGTGGGCCTGAACCAACACTATGAACAAAGCTAGAGAAGGTGATGGAATTCCACTTGAGCTATTTCAAATCCTAAAAGATGACGCTGTGAAAGTGTTGTACTCAATATGCCAGCAAATTTGGAAAACTCAGCAGTGGCCACAGGAGTGGAAAACATCAGTTTTCATTCCAATCCCAAAGAAAGGCAATGCCAAAGAATGCTCAAACTACCACACAATTGCACTTATCTCACACACTAGTAAAGTAATATCCAAAATTCTCCAAGCCAGGCTTCAGTGTGAATCATGAACTTCCAGATGTTCAAGCTGGTTTTAGAAAAGGTAGAGGAACAAGAGATCAAATTGCCAACATCTGCAGGATGATCAAAAAAGCAAAAGAGTTCCAGAAAAACATCTAGTTCTGCTTTATTGACTATGCCAAAGCCTTTGACTGTGTGGATCACAATAAACTGTGAAAAATTCTTCAGAAGATGGGAATACCAGACCACCTGACTTGCCTCTTGAGAAACCGGTCAGGAGTCAACAGTTAGAACTGGACATGGAATGACAGACTGTTTCCAAAAAGTTTCCTATTTTGGAAAATAGGAGTAATATACGTATTCTGCAGTATGTCAAGGCTGTATATTGTCACCCTGCTTATTTAACTTATATGCAGAGTACATCATGAGAAACGCTGTGGTGGAGGAAGCATTAGCTAAAATCAAGATTGCCGGAAGAAATATCAATAACCTCAGATATGACACCACCCTTATGGGAGAAAGTGAAGAAGAAATAAAGGGCCTCTTGATGAAAGTGAAAGAGAGTGAAAAAGTTGCCTTAAAGCTCAACATTCAGAAAACTAAGCTCATGGCATCCAGTCCCATCACTTCATGACAAATAGATGGGGAAACAGTGGAAACGATGGCTGACTTTATTTTCCTGGGCTCCAAAATCACTGCAGATGGCGATTTCAGCCCTAGAGTTAAAAGACACTTACTCTTTGGAAGGAAATTTTTGACCAAACTAGACAGCATAGTAAAAAGCAGAGACATTACTTTGTCAACAAAGGTCCATCTAGTTAAGGCTATGGTTTTTCTAGTGGTCATGTATGATGTGAGAGTTGGACTATAAAGAAAGCTGAGCCCTGAAGAATTGACACTTTTGAACTGGGTGTTGGAGAAGACTCTTGAGAGTCCCTTGCACTACAAGGAGATCCAACCAGTCCATCCTAAAGGAGATCAGTCCTGGGTGTTCACTGAAAAGACTGATGTTGAAGCTGAAACTCTGATACTTTGGCTACCTGATGCGAAGAGCTGACTCATTGGAAAGGACCCTGATGCTGGGAGAGATTGAGAGAAGTTGGAAAAGGGGATGGCAAAGGATGAGATGGTTGGATGGCATCACCAACTCAGTGGACAGTGGTTTGCGTGGACTCAGGGTTTGGTGATGGACTGGGTGGCCTGGCATGCTGCGGTTCATGGGTTACAAAGAGTTGGACATGACTGACAGACTGAATTGAACTGAACTGATGGCATGTGGAATCGAAACTTCTGTGAATAAATGTGTTTGATAGCACTACGTAGACAGAGACTAATGCCTGTAAAAAAAAAAATACAGTCCAAGGACACCTTCAACTGGTATTTGTACTAGAGATTTTCTATTTGAGGGGCAAGTTCCAGTTTGACATAAAGACATTAATTAAAACTACTCTTATAACTCAAGGTCATAAAATTTTTTTGAAAACTAAACCCTTCTGATATTATGGAAGATGTCCAAAAAACATTCTAATGTGGAAAGTAATGGTCAGAATTCCCTAATACAAAGAAAGCAGTTTGTGAAGGATCATGCCACTGGGGGGCTGAAGGGAAAATATATTTATGAGTAAGGAGCCTCTTTTTCCCTAGGGCTAACTTTGTAAATGCATGAAATATTGCCAGAATCTATCATCACTAAGACAGAGCCATATAAATATTTTCAGTTGACCAACAAAGAGTTGCTTGTTTGTGGACAGCAGTTCTGAGGTAAATGGACAACAAAATGTTTGGAAGCTCATGACTCTGATCAATAAAGGTAAAAACAAATCAGCTCAGTGGACTGAATTGTATGCTCCTTAACATGATGGTTTAACTTTAACCATCTTGTAGAAACTGGCCAGTGACATGGCTATTTGGTCACGTAGCAGGGCAGTGGAAACCTGGCCTATAAAAGTGTGTCTGCGTAGAACACAACTGTATGGAAATCACTCTAGGAACTTGAAGGGGGGATTAAAATAGGACATGTCACCATCCATCAAGAACCCCTCCAATACTGAACGATGATTGGAGTAAAACAAATTATAGTTAATATATAAACAGTTCCCAAAGTTATATATTAAAGATGTGAAAATTTTTGATAATAATATTGTTTCTGAATTTAATTTCAATGTTCAAAAAATAAAACTATCATGTTTAAACATTAATTTTTCTCCAAATTAACATTACAATTGATTGTAGACATATGAAAATGGAATCACAGGAGAGTTAGAGGGCTAATAAAGTAACACAAATGTGAGTCTCAAGGCCACTTCAGTTGAAAAAGCAAGGTTTAGGAAACTAAGTAATTTCATATATGGTTACCAGGTGCCATACTTGGCATGAGCTATTCATCATTAAATGAAACAAAAGTTCTTATTTTCATATAGTTTACATTCTAGTGGAAAAGATTTTAAAAGTTTAAATGAAGGAAACTGAAACATATTTCAAATTCAGGAAGTGAAAAAGAGATGTATACAGCAAGGGAGTTTTTTTTTCAGAGATTGAAGAGTGGTTGTAACTGGAATGGCATGGCTAAGAAAGTTCTCATTCAAAGTATTTGAGCAAGGACATAAAGTGCTGAGGGAATATATTCTGCAGATATCTAAAGCAGAGTACCCCAAACCAAGGAAACAGTGCAAAGGGCCAGAGGCAGAAGTCTCAGAAACAATGAGAAATGTGTAAGTCTGAAGAAGAGTAAACCAAGAACAATGGAAACAGAAAGGTCATAAAGAAACAGACCTGTTAAGCTTTACTTTTTATGGTTGGTGATACAGTGTACAAAATGGAAGGCTTCACCAGAGGAGTATATATGTCTCTTTTAATAGGATCACCCTGGCTACTGATGTATGAAAAAAATACAGAGGGAGAGTAACAGAACTAAGAGTTTCTTCCAGTAGTCTTTCCAAGAACAAGTGGCCCACAGTGGTATACCCAGACAGAGCAAGTCCTTTGATTCTGGAATTTAAATACTAAATAAATAAAACTGACTGGCTTTAAGACAAATTTCATTTTAACATCTTTTTGAGTAACTACAATATATTAAGTATCTTTCTAGATCCTGAAGATACATCAATGCATAAAACCGATAAAATTTCTTCCTTATTGCTTATATTCTAGAAAAAGAGGATCAATTTCAACTCAGGAGTTACTTCAGTACTTGTCCTGAACAGCAGAATGTGGGGAAGCTCTTGAGTAAAACTGGAAAGATTGTAGGTAGAGATCATTTGGAAAGGCTCTCTTTCCAAATGATCTATTTGGAAAGGGCTATTGTTTTCAGACATAATAATTCTGACATGCTATGAAATGTGGAAGAGGCAGCTCAGTATAAAACCTAGAAGCCTAAGTTCAGGATAGAAGACCAAGTAAAGTATTAAAATTCATAGGTCATCACATGTCATTCATGCAAATAAGGCCATCAGTCAGAATAAAAATACCAAAACAAACAAACAAACAAAATACCAAAACAAAACAAACAAAAAAAAATCACATAGAAAAAGAAAAGAGGTTAATTCACTGAGCCATGAAAAACTGCTATACCAGAGGCCTGGAAATGAGTATTCACAGTAAATTGAGAAAGAAAGAAAGAGCAGTGGTAGCAGAAACAATGGAAAAGTGTGGGTTCCTAGTAGCTAAATGGATAAAGTTTTTCAGGAAATAGTGATATAATGCATTTGTGAAGTTAAATAGGAAAATGGACTGAATGCGTTTCAGGGAAATGGGAAGAGAGAAATTTCACAGAGTGAGAATGGACAGTTCTTTCAGTTTTGTGGTAAAAATATGAAGTAGATTCAAGAGGAGACAGAGTGGGACAACCTTTCACTTATCTTTATTTTATATCTTGTTTTACAGATGAAAAGTCAGCATATTTCAATGGAATAATCCACTAGAAAGGGAAAACATGGTGGTAAACAGGAAAGATGGAAAAATTGCTGTTAATCATGTATTTTTTGTTGTCAATTCTCCTTGACTTTCAGAGCTTCCCTCACTCTTCCTAAGAGCCTTGCTGTTGTTCACAATGGTTGCTAAGAAAGTTTCCTAAATTAAGTGCATCCTAGCTTTGCCCTTCAATGTATTCTTTAAAACTCTGCTTATTCTTCCTAGTCATGTGCATACCTCTCCAGGTTTCTTCCATGTTTGTGTTCTTTGTAACCTCCTGAGGGAATTCATTGACTTCCAGAGCTTATCACAATCTGCCACTACATGTTTCTCTGGTTTCATGTCTTGTTGCCCATTCCCATGGCACCCTTATCAGCATTTGATATATTACAGTCAACAAAATTATTAGCAAGTACCTGTCCTTTTGTTTTGTTTTATTTTTTTCACTCCTCAATGAACTTGCTCATATTATTTTTGTCTAACAAGATTATTTTTTTCTCTCTCTCTTTTTTGGTTAGACTAACTCAGTTTCAGGTTTTTCGAATAGTTGGAGAATATGTAATGTGCTCAGTTGCTCAATATAAGGTTTCTTCTACTATAGCACCCCGTGCAAATTTCTGTTAAAACATATGTGGTGATAAAATGAAACTTTCCCTTCAGGCTTAGCGTCCCTTAGTAAAGTGTGCATTCTTTGATGAGAATGGCAATAACTGATTAATGGATCAATGAGGACAGCTAAAAGCTACTAAAAAAATCATTCCAGAAATCATTCAGCACCTCTGGCTACCCTGAAACCTCAATGATATGCCCCAGAGCAGGAGAATTCAGACTCTGATGGAATTCAAGTTCAGTGAGGGTACATTATTTCTCATCAAAGTCTGTGTTGAACATCATATTAAAATTTGTGGTTGGCCCTTATAGATTAAAAGTTATAAAACCTTATCAAGATATATGTACATCTTGATACATGTATCAAAACAACACATATATGTATATGTAGACATGCTTATATATTATTCATCATTACATGTGCATATGTTTTACTAAAGAGTTATAGTCAATAAAAAAATTAATAGATATATCAGAACTGAAATGTGTACTTTAAAATATGTAACATAGGAAAAAAGGTACAGAACTCAGATTACAAATGTTGTGGTACTTCAAGGGAATAAAGCATGACTGTATTTAGACTTGGAGAAGGAAATGGCAACAGACTCCAATGTTCTTGCCTGGAGAATCCCAGGGACGGGAGTGCCTGGTGGGCTGCCCTGTATGGGGTTGCACAGAGTCGGACACGACTAAAGCGACTTAGCAGCAGCAGTAGCAGTATTTAGACTGGGAACAATCTTCCAGACAAAATAATAATTTGGTATCATTCTGAACCAATAATTTTTTAGCAAAAATATTATTTTAGTTTACATAGCTTATTTTCACACCTTTTGAAGTTTCCCCAAAATCAGTGTGTTAAGTTGCACAATAAAATGTTTAAAATTTATAAAAGAAAACAAATCACTCATTTACTGTAAGCATCATTAAATGATGACAAATTCTTTATTCTCAGGTTTCTTGGGACTTGTTATAATTACAACAAGCTTTAGCATAGGTGATTAGAAATTACTGTGTTGTTTTTTTTTTTTTTAATGGCTATTACATTATTGTTTTTAACTTTGAAACACACTGCTTGTTTCAGTGGCATCAAGCCCACACAGACATGTCAAGCCATGTGAGGCTCTGTATGCTGTAACTTGAGAGCACCATAAAGTTGCTCCTTGTTCTTGCCATTGTTGCTGAAGGTGGTCTCCTATCTCAACAATTGGGGCTGCTGCGATGGGATGAGCCAGAGGGATGGCACAGGGAGGGAGGAGGGAGGAGGGTTCAGGATGGGGAAAACGTGTATACCTGTGGCGGATTCATGTTGATATATGGCAAAACCAATACAATATTGTAAAGTTAAAAAAGAAAAGAAAAGAAAAGAAAATTAAAAAAAAAATAATGCAGGCGACTGTCTCTTGCTCAGAGTGAAATGTTTTGAAAAGGAATCATAACCAAATGTTTCCTTCAGAGAAAAGAAGCCTGAAACATTGATGAGAAAAAAATTTAAAAAAAAAAATAGGGAAGATCAAAGTGTAGGAGAAAAGGTGTACATTTTTTAAGAAAGAGAGATGGAGGGTAAATTTCATTCAAAATGGCCTAGACCCAGGCCTTCTGGGACTCCATCTCTTTTGTAAAATATTGTGTTTTAAGTGTAAAAATACATAGCAGGACTTGAAACAACTTGGGTAAAGTTAAAAAGACTCACCTTTTAAGAGGGAACTTTTACTTATTTATTTTTAGGTTTTTTTTTTTTTTTTAATTGTCCTGGCTCTTTGTTGCCATACACAGGCTTAGTTGCCCCCAGCATGCCAGTTCTTATTTCCCCAACCAGGGATGGAACCCACAGCCCCTTCACTGGAAGGCAGATTCTTTACCATTCTTTACCACTGAAGCACGAGGGAAGTCACCAAAGAGGAACTTAAAAATTTTTTGATTTATGAAACTTTATTCAAGTAATATTTTTGTTGTAAAATACACAAAATTTTAGAATATCATAAAAAGCAAAATTTATGCAGTAGCATTTGGATACACAGTCTAATAGGCTAATTCAGATGATAAGCAAAAATATGATTAGCAATGTATTCAACTCATTTTAAAAAATTAAAAAAACATATGATGCAATATAATGTGATATTAGACAAAAAGTTATTTTTTTCAACCTCATTAATTTGACCTCTTCAGAGGTATATACAAGAAAAAAAGATCCATCTTCCAATTTGATGTATGGAATTGGCCTGGAGCAACTTCTAATCCAATGTTGTAACCCTGTCTTTCATCTGAAACAACTGAGAGCAATTAACATTAGCAATCCAGAAGCAAGAGCTGTATTAACAGTCATCTGCTTCTGGTAAAAATATATGTCATCCTGTCCTTTAGTCCATAGCTCACAATGGAAAGAAATAAGAAAGAGAATGTGTCCTCTGTCCTTTATCCTCTGGGTGATGAGCGAAGCACTGGACTGTATATATCTTATTCTCAATAGCATCTGTAAGCATCATTACAGTTAATTTTGCACATCTCTGAGAGCTACACAGCAGTATCATGCTACAAATTTGTTTTTCTGCTTGAGAAGAATTAATCTCCTTGAAATAAAACAGTGATCCATGGCAAAAGATGCTTTCTATAGTAAAATAACCCAAAGTCATGGCTGTTTTATTCAGTTGCAATCATTCAGAAAGAGGTTAGCATCCTCTGCTCATCCATCAAAGGGAAAATAAAGATGCTAAAATTACCTGTATCAACAATAAGTACCTTTGATTTACTGCCTGTGAGATGTGTGGCTGAAAAGCTGGGCTCTTGCAAGTGTCGAACTCGAGATATTTCCCTGTGTGAGGTTCTAAACAGAGAGGCAGAAGGATGCTGAAGAGGAGAGAGAACAGTCAGTACTTTTCTTTATTGTGCCTGTCAGTGGAAGTTGGAGAGAGTAACCAGAGAGCAAACTATCTGTAACTCTCCCTGCCATTTGTCCATTGGTCCTATCTATCTATCAATCCATCATCTGTCTATTACCTATTCTCTATCTGTCAATGTGCATGCATGCTAATTTGCTTCAGTAGTGCCCAACTCTGTCCATGGGGACTCTTCAGGCAAGAATAATGGAGTGGGTTGCCATGCCCTCCTCCTGGGGATATTCCCAACCCAGGGATTGAACCTGAGTCTTATGTCTCCTTCATTGGCAGACGGGTTCTTTACCACTAGCCCCGTCTTGGAAGCCCAGCTGTCAATAACTATCATCATCTATCATCTATCTATATTATCTAATTATCCATAATCATCTATGAATCTTCTATTACTGTCACTTATCTATAGCTATCATCTATGTATTTTCTACCATTTATCTATTATTTACCTATCTGTCATCTGGCTAGCTATCATCTGTCATTGTCTATAATCCCTTTTTCTCCACCCCAATTCCCTCCCTTTTCATTTTTCCCTTAATGTATATTTTAATATGACATCTTATATGTTAAGAGCACAGACTCTGACTAGATGGTCTTGGTCCTATTTTAATAGATATGTTTCATTGTGTAAATTATATAATTTCATTTCCCCTGGTTTTCTTTTCTTTAAACTGGTACTAATTAAGGGATTTAAATAAATATGTTAAGTGCCTAGAATTCTGTAAGAGCTATAGAAGTGTTTGTAAAAATAAAGAGCTATAGAAGTTTAAACCCTGCTACTCATTGATACACAATAAATCATCATTCCTCTTATTATTTTGCCATAACATCATTACAATAAAATTCAACCTTTATATATGGAATAAATAATCTCAAGATTATCATTAAATTTTGAGAACTGGAATTTGCAAGGAAAATGATATAACCTAATGATTTTTTTGAACAATATGTGAATTAACATTAGATGCAGATTTTATTTTCATAAAGAAGTTAAAACTTTCTTTACAGAATTTTAAAAAGTACTTTTTAAGTACTATAAAAAGAATTTAGGAGCATAGTAGAATCCACAATTCTTTTCTTTCTATCCAATTCAGCCTGTGGCTCCCCAAACCTTGATTTTGCCTCCAAGTAGTCAATCATTTTTATTAATACAGTACAGATATGGAAATAAAACACCATATTATGCTCTAAATTGCAATTTTCAGTAATTTCATATAATCAAATCTATCTGTCTCCTTCTTTGGTTTACCACTATATATGAAACACATTTTTATTCTCACAGTTTTTTTTTTTTAAATAGTATATTTTCCTTAAATATTTTGTCTTTCTTTAAATGCTATAATATCCCAGATGTATTGCAAAATATATTAATCAGTTCAGTTCCGTCGCTCAGTCATTTCCGACTCTTTGCAACCCCATGAACCACAGCACAGGAGGCCTCCCTGTCCATCACCAACTTCTGGAGTAAACCCAAATTCACGTCCATTGAGTTGGTGATGCCATCCAACCATCTCATCCTCTGTCATCCCCTTCTCCTCCTGCCTTCAATCTTTCTCAACATCAGGATCTTTTCAAATGAGTCAGCTCTTCGTATCAGGTGGCCAAAATATTGGAGTTTCAGCTTCAGCATCAGTCCTTCCAATGAACACCCAGGACTGATTTCCTTTAGGAATCGTATATATAGATAAACCGGAGAAGGCAATGGCACCCCACTCCAGTACTCTTGCCTGGAAAATCCCATGGGCGGAGGAGCCTGGTAGGCTGCAGTCCATGGGGTCACTAAGACTGGGACACGACTGAGAGTCTTCACTTTCACTTTTCACTTTCACGCAATGGAGAAGGAAATGGCAACCCACTCCTGTGTTCTTGGCTGGAGAAGCCCAGTGACTGGGGAGCCTGGTGGGCTGCCGTCTATGGGGTCGCACAGAGTCGGACATGACTGAAGCGACTTAGCAGCAGTAGCAGCATATATATAAACATATATAATATAAACATGTTAATAGATCATACCAATAATGACTATAATAAAATACACTCTCCAAAGAATAAATGCATGAATGTATATTTTATTATGGTGTTATCTCATATTTGCCTTTATAATTTCCATTGGCTATTTATAAGACAAGAACTATTAGAGAAATCTGGTCATTATCATCTAGGTTTTATTGTTATTCCTTTTGCTAAACACAAGTTACCAAAATTTTTAAATAAATAAATAAATTACTTAAATAAATAAAATAAATTATTTAATTTATTCTGAAATGTATTACTTCTTGGGAGTAGCAACCATATATCAATCTCATTTTTCTATTTTGCATCTGCTATAGTTAATTCATCTACTCTCTATGCACCTGAAAGCTGATATGGGAAATTCAGTGTTTACTTACAATAATATGTGGTTTGAGACAGGTCAAATAAAATTCTGGGTACAGGACATTGAAATAAGTGATGTACTAAGATTTATATGTTTTAGTGCTCTGATTTGTGTTTTCTCTTCTTTCCTCTGTGTTACACAGAGATGCATCAGGTTTTTCAACTATAAACACTAAAAAATTTTGGAAGTTAAAATTGTCCACAAAAATGAAGAAATATATGATCAAATGATGTAATATTATTTAACATTAATTGCACAAAGACTCTTTTTCTTGCTGTTTTTTTTTTAATGACTCATTTTTTTGTTTAGAAGCACAGATATTCCATTGAATTATTTGAGCAAAAAATTATTGTAAATAGCTTTTGCTGTTGTCTTTTGTCAAATATAGTTGCTTTTGTTTTTGAAAAAAAGAAAGTAGCATAGAGCAAGATCTTCTAATACATAAATTTAGCATATCTGATTTATTAGCATGTCTACATATCAGCATTTATTTAACATATGTGATTTTATTATGAATATTTCTGATACTTAAATTATCACAACATGATTTTTGAATAAAATTTATTTTAAAATTTACAATATAATTGCTACACATTGTAGGTTAACAAATATTTGTTTCCTGAATGATAATTTAATAAACTATGTGATGCTGCATATATTTTAAAAAATCAGTAACTTTAATCTGTTGCTCTATTAACTAGAAAAATAAGAAATGGAAAGAACTAAAAGTTTTCTTCATAGAATTTTAGTTTATGTATTATTATGCACATGGAAGAAAAAAATAACAATACCAAAGTCTTTAGCCAAACCTTTATTAAATCATTGCAAACCGGCAACAACTCTGAAATCATTGTTTAGTGAAGATCAAATAATTTAAAGGTTTTTTGGCACAGAGAAGGAAAACTCAATCACAATACACTGTTCTGAAAACTGTTTACTGTTGATGTTCTCAGAAGATGGAAAGAAGTTGAGGTTATATCTGAGACAGTATATAGAGATAGCAAGAAGAGAGTCTCAGTTTAGCAGACTTTGCTGAGGTTAACTATGAGGTTAACACAGAGTTCAGTTCAGTTCCATTCAGTTGCTCGGTTGTGTCCGACTCTTTGTGACCCCATGAACTGCACCACGCCAGGCCTCCCTATCCATCACCAACTCCTGGAGCTTACTCAAAGTCATGTTCATTGAGTCAGTGATGTCATCCAACCATCTCATCCTCTGTCGTCCCCTTCTCCTCCCGCCTTCAATCTTTTCCAGCATTAGGGTCTTTTCAAATTAGTCAATTCTTCGCATCAGGTGGCCAAAGTATTCAGCATCAGTTCTTCCAATGAATATTCAGGACTGATTTCCTTTAGCATGGACTGGTTGGATCTCCTTGCAGCCCAATAGACTCTCCAGAGTCTTCTCCAATAGCAGAGTTCAAAAGCATCAATTTTTTGGCCCTCAGCTTTCTTTATAGTCCAACTCTCACACCCATACATGACTACTGGAAAAACCAAAGCTTTGACTAGACAGACCTTTGTTGGCAAAGTAATGTCTCTGCTTTTTAATATGCTGTCTAGGTTGGTGATAACTTTTCTTCCAAGAAGGAAGCACCTTTTAATCTCATGACTGCAGTCACCATCTGCAGTGATTTTGGAGCCAGAGTTTGGGATGAATAATTGGGGGCTGCTAAGTAATAAATATTTGTATCTCTCCTCAGATTCATATGTTCAAACCTAATCAATAAGAGGTGGGATTTGGGGAGATTATGAGGTAATGAAGTAGGTAATCCTTTCATAGTGGGATTCATGTATTGAAATCTGATCAATATTAGAGGTGTCTCTTTGGGAGATGATGAGATCATGAGGTAGGCAATCCTTTTATAATGGGATTAACCCCCTTATCAAAGAAACTCAAAGAGGCTTTCTCCCTCTGCCCTCCTACCTGTGAGGAAGCTAGGTGCACATCTGCAGACCAGGAAGTGAGCTCTGATCAAACATCACACCTGATAGCACCTTAACCTTGGACTCTCCAGCCTCCAGAACTGTGAGGAATAAGCACCTGTTATTAAACCTCCCAGTCAATGCTAATTTTGTGATGCCAGGCCAAATTGACAAATTTTAGCCAGGGCTAAAATTTTCCAAGTCTCAATGGGGAACTGCTGGTCCTTCAAAGTGGCTTCAAGGTCAACAAACTTAAGCAAAAGTCGGAGAACTGTGATAGTTCTCAGTCTGAAAAACTAATGGAGTCAAGAACTTAAAAGATAGTTGAGTCTGAGTAGGATCATTATTTTTCCATATAATTTGTTATATATGTGTGTGTTGACTTTAATCATATATGAAATTAGTGGGTTTATAGAAGTTTATACCAGAATGCAATACAGAACTAAGATGCCAATGATAGAGAAAGATGATTTGCTAAAAGGCTCCACAATGCTTCCCTCAGTCAACCGATATATAATGTGGTGTCCCCAATAAAGAAAATCAAGTCCATCTTTCATCTGAATTTCTTAAATCCAGTGACCTAGAGATTGACACAGTGTTCAGTTTTACAAGTTTAATTATAATTTTCATCTCAGTCTTCATCCTATTTGTAAAATGCTGACAAAACATCAAGGATTAATCCTTGAAAACATTATCGGACATAAAGTTTTCTTAAAAAAGCCTGCAAGTTTCTATTTTATCCTTAATACTTAATAATGGGAGAAGGCACTGGCTACCCACTCCAGTACTCTTGCCTGGAAAATCCGATGGAGGAGCTTGGTAGGCTGCAGTCCATGGGGTTGCTGGGAGTTGAACATGACTGAATTAATAATGTATAAATCTAAACTATAGAAAGCTTTAAAGATACCTATAAATTGGAGGTGATAGAGACAAAGAAATTGTGTGACAAATAGTTGCTTTTAATATTGAAGCATCTTTGTGAATCTTAGGTATAAGCTGACTATGTATGGGAAATGGCTGCTTAATTTGAAGTTCTTGGGAGTGTGTTTTCTTCCTGATGCCATCTGTTCTTGAAAGAGCTTTAGTGGTGAATTTGTAAGAAGTAAAGACATTATGCTACTGGGTCATGTGTGGCTCTAAGGATTTATGTCTTGTAACTCAAATAATTTTTAATACATAAGAGCTTCTGATATGAATAAGTCCAATATAGTTCAATAGTCTCTGATTAGAGTCATCTCTGTAAGTCAGTGCTAAGGACTAATGGCATAAAATAATTTCTATACTTAAATATGAAATAAGCTGTCTACCTTCTCAGTAATATATATTTGTGTATGTTGAATTAAGACTTTTTAATAATGCTTCAAATAAACTTATAAGTTTGCTTTTGTGGAATCATTTGTTCTCTCATTTACTGATGACCTACAAAGATAAGGTTAATTCAGAGCTTTCAATAGTTTCAATTCATAGTTTCAATCAATAGGCAACATTCTTACATGATAAGTTAATTGGTATTGTAGACCAAAATTTATAAATAAACAGAAATAAGCTCAAAGTGGTTAGTTTATTCAAGAACTGCAGAAATTGCAATCAGGGACATGCAAGCTATAGATGGCTACAAATAAGTTGGGGCTTTTCTGGTAGCTCAGTAGTAAAGAATCCATGAGATCAACCCCTGCATTGGGAACTTCCCTTTGAGAAGGAAACGGTAACCCACTTCAGTCTTCTTGCCTAGAAAGCCCATAGACAGAGAAGTCTGGTGGGCTACAGTCCCTGGAGTTGCAAAGTCAGACAAGATTTAATGACTAAAACACCACCACCACAAATAAGTCCACTAAGGATTTGGGGTAGGCTGTATTTATAGGAAGAAAATGTAAAGAAAAAAGAATTCAGTAAGACTCTGTTAAAATCAAACAGACACCATCTTTGAAAATTCCTGGGGCACATCAAACCAAGCAATTATTCAAACAAATCTGAATTCATCTCACTTTGGGAGACCAATCTGACCTAGATAATTTCTTGCTTATGTCTCTAAAAACCTTAAACAAAAATTATAGTGTTGATATAAAGCAACCCCTGAACAACTCCCCATCATTTAAGGAATTTCAACATTATCAATTTTCTATAAATAAGACATTTATGGGATATCAATCTTTTGATCAGTCAAGTTTTAGTCTCCTGAGTGCAAATGCATGAGATTTTCCATTTTTTATTCTCTAGTTTGATTTCAGATTGAAATTAATTCATGGTATAATAGAAGTTGGAAACACAAATTTTAGAATTTTTTTTTTCAATTGTATTTGCCTTGTTTGGTTGCTGCTTTTTTTTTTTTTTTTTTTTTTACTAATTATACAGTTGCTGTTTGACAGCAAAAATCTTCTAGCCATCCTAGACAATGGCAAGAACATATCCACTCAAAGAAGTAATTATTTAAAAAAAAAAAAAACTACATGCAAAAGTTTAAATTGATCTTAAGGCTTCAGTTCTTACCCATGTCCCACTTTTATAATTTGTCTGGGGTTATTGAAGAAAGTCAGCAAAATCACTAGACCACTCAGATATAACCTAAATTGAATCCCTTATGATTATACAGTGGAAGTGAGAAATAGATTTAAGGGACTAGATCTGATAAAGTCCCTGATGAACTATGGATGGAAGTTCGTGACATTGTACAGGAGACAGGGATCAAGACCAACTCACTGGAAAAGAAATGCAAGAAAGCAAAATGGCTGTCTGAGGAGGCCTTACAAATAGCTGTGAAAGAAGAGAAGTGAAAAGCAAAGGAGAAAAGGAAAGATATAAGCATCTGAATGCAAAGTTCCAAAGAATATAAAGGAGAGATAAGAAAGCCTTCCTCAGTGATCAATGCAAAGAAATAGAGGAAAACAACAGAATGGGAAAGACTAAAGATCTCTTTAAGAAAATTAGACATACCAAGGGAACATTTCATGCAAAGATGGGATCAATAAGGACAGAAATGGTATGGACCGAATAGAAGCAGAAGATATTAAGACGAGGTGGCAAGAATACACAGAAGAACTGTACAAAAAGATCTTCATGACCAAGATAATCTGATGGTGTGATCACTCACCTAGAGCCAGACATCCTGGAATGTGAAGTCAAGTGGGCCTTAGAAAGTATCACTACGAACAAAGCTAGTGGAGGTGATGGAATTCCAGTGGAGCTATTTCAAATCCTGAAAGATGATGCTGTGAAAGTGCTGTACTCAATATGCCAGCAAATTTGGAAAACTCAGCTGTGGCCACAGGACTGGAAAAGGTCAGTTTTCATTCCAATCCCAAATAAAGGCAATGCCAAAGAATGCTCGAACTACCACACAATTGCACTCATCTCACACACTAGTAAAGTAATGCTCAAAATTCTCCAAGCCAGGCTTCAGCAATACGTGAACCGTGAACTTCCAGATGTTCAAGCTGGTTTTAGAAAAGGCAAAGGACCCAGCAATTAAATTGCCAACATCCACTGGATCATCAAAAAAGCAAGAGAGTTTCAGAAAAAGATCTATTTCTGCTTGATTGACTATGCCAAAGCCTTTGACTGTGTGTATCACAAGAAACTTTGGACATTTCTGAAAGAGATGGGAATACCAGACCACCTGACCTGTCTCTTGAGAAACCTATATGCAGGTCAGGAAGCAACAGTTAGAACTGGACATGGAACAACAGACTAGTTCCAAATAGGAAAAGGAGTACATCAAGGCTGTATATTGTCACCCTGCTTATTTAACATATGCAGAGTACATCATGAGAAATGCTGGGCTGGATGAAGCACAAGCTGGAGTTAAGATTGCTTAGAGAAATATCAATAACCTGAGATATGCAGATGACACCACCCTTATGGCAGAAAGTGAAGAAGAACTAAAAGGCCTCTTGATGAAAGTGAAAGAGGAGACTGAAAAAGTTGCCTTTAAACTCAACATCAAGAAAACTAAAATCATGGCATCTGGTCCCATAACTTAATGGGAAATAGATGGAGAAACAGGGGAAAGAGTGTCAGACTTTATTTTTTTGGGCTCAAAATCATGGCAGATGGTGATTGCAGCCATGAACTTAAAAGATGCTTACTCCTTGGAAGGAAAGTTATGACCCACCTAGATAGCATATTGAAAAGCAGAGACATTACTTTGCTCACAAAGGTCCGTTTAGTCAAGGCTATGGTTTTTCCAGTGGTCCTGTATGGATGTGAGGGTTGGACTATGAAGAAAGCTGAGTGCTGAAGAATTGATGCTTTTGAACTGTGGTGTTGGAGAAGACTCTTGAGATTCCCTTTGACTGCAAGGAAATTCAACCAGTCCATCCTAAAGGAGATCAGTCCCGGGTGTTCATTGGAAGGACTGATGCTGAAGTTGAAACTCCAATACTTTGGCCACCTGATGCGAATAGTTGACTCATTGGAGAGACCTGATGCTGGGAGGGATTGAGGGCAGGAGAAGGGAACAACAGAGGATGAGATGGTTGGATGGCATCACCGACTCCATGGGCACAAGTTTGGGTAAACTCTGGGAGGTGGTGATGGACAGGAAGGCCTTGCGTGCTCTGATTCATGGGGTCACAAAGAGTCGGACACGACTGAGCGACTGAACTGAATTGAACTGATGAGTTTCACACATGGAACCTGAGCTAAATTCATCCTCAGTAAAGTAGGTTTTAATTTGATGTCATTTAATCTCTGCTATGGAGATAAAACTGAAGAGTTCTGGACAATATGTTATTTTAGCCAAAATTATTAGAATGCAAGTGATTGGAATACACTCATAAGGGCTAACACAGTCAATGTGTAAGAACTGAGTTAATGATTATCCAGTGAGAATATTAGCAATTCTTCAGTGACATTTGATTTATATGAAAAGCATATCGCAATTGTCTCTATTAACTGGCAAGTGCATTATTATATAGAAGCAAAAGCAGTTTGTAGATAGTTATTATATTGCAGACAACTGTATGCTACTTTAAGTATATGTATTTAATGTAGAAACAGGAGATTATGTCTATCTGTAAATACATACATTCTGCTTGTGCTTAGTTGCTCAGTCATGTCCACCTCTTTGTGACCCTTTGGACTGTAGCCCTCCAGGCTCCTCTGTCCATGGGATTTTCAGGCCAGAATGATGGAGTGGGTTAACATTTCCCCCTCCAGAGTATCTTCCCTGTGTCTCCTATGTCTCCTGTATTGCAGGTAGATTCTTTATCCCATCCTACCCTCCTAGGTCATCAGAGAGCACCAGGTTAAGCTACCTGCATCAAACAGCACATTCCCATTGGCTGTGTATTTCACATACAGTAATGTATATGTTTCAATGTAACTCTCTCAATTAGTCCCACACTCACCTTCTCCCGCTGTGTCCACAAGTCTGTTCTCTATGTCTGTGGCTCTATTGCTGCCCTACAAATAAATTCACCAGTACCATGGAAAGGCCATATATATGTATTAACACATACTAATAGAGTGAAACTATGAAGACTGAAGTTTCAATATGTTATTTTTATAATTTTGTCTTATTTGGATAAACAAAGAATATTCATAGTAGTGATTAATTAATTATCACTTAGGAAATACCACAAAATCTAAAATTGTTTATTGACCTTCATTCTAAAAAAGGAAGGAAAAATATTGTGTTGATTGGTAACCATTCTAAGAAACACAAAGAAGATTTTAGCAAAGAATACATCTTAATTTTATGATTAGAATGGGAAACTTTAATTATTTTAGCTATATTTTTGTGATAATATTAGACTTACAATAAAGTAACAAAAGTAAAACACAGAGCTCCCAAATAACATGCACACAGGTTCAGTTTCCCCTCCAGCAGTTTACATAATAATAGACTTATTACTAAAATTAGGTAATTAACTATGGTGAAATATGTAAAAGCAAACAAGAAAATTTATCAGATTTTACTTTTTTCCCCTAGATATTTCCTATTTCTCTTCCAAGACTGGGGGCTGGATTTGAGAAAAGCAAAATCAATAAGAATTGATAGAAAAGAAAAGTATGACTAAAGGTAATCATTTTTAAAAGAAAAAAGTAGTTAATAAAAAGCTACAGCAATCAAGAACAACTATTAGTAGATACATAACTTTAAAAAAGTAAATTTTGTTATTTTGCAAGGAATACATTTCTTATTCCATGGAAATAATCCAGATTCAAAAAAATTATATTTAATATTTTCTTTGTTTTTAATGTAATAATTGGTTTAAAAAATATGACAGCTTGATCTTTATGAAATAAATCAATTAATGGAGTCAATTTT
Source organism: Bos javanicus (assembly GCF_032452875.1). NCBI lineage: Eukaryota > Metazoa > Chordata > Mammalia > Artiodactyla > Bovidae > Bos > Bos javanicus. Next base: position 5,109,332 of record NC_083876.1, on the reverse strand, counting down.
TTCAAAATGTAGCATATTGCCATTTCTTTGATATGTACTTTCATATTCATAGGCTTTATAATCTTAAAAAAATGTATGAGTGTGTTGTTATGGATACATAAATACAAAAAAACTATATGAAAAATGGAAATAAAACTTTTCATTTTATCTTCAAAATATAATTAGTTTAATAAATATATTTAACAAACTGTAAATTTTATAAAAAATTCCTATCTTAATAAACTTTATCAATCTCTTTAAGAAACTAATCATATTAACTATTTATATATATTCACATACCTGTTAAGTATTACACCTTGAATAGTTTCAATCACTTTTACAAATTTTAAGGTAGAAGAAAAAATATATATATATAACATGACCTAAATTTTTGGTACATCCTACTAATCTTAGCACATTGATAATGATAAAAATAATAGTACAGATAACTATAATAAGCAAAATGTGTACCAGTTCAGTTGCTCAGTTGTGTCCGACTCTTTGCGACCGCATGAATCAGAGCACCTCAGGCCTCCCTGTCCATCACCAACTCCTGGAGTTCACTCAGACTCACGTCCATCGAGTCAGTGATGCCATCCAGCCATCTCATCTTCTGTCGTCCCCTTCTCCTCCTGCCCCTAATCCCTCACAGCATCAGAGTCTTTTCCAATGAGTCAATGCTTTGCATGAGGTGGCCAAAGGACTGGAGTTTCAGCTTTAGCATCATTCCTTCCAAAGAAATCCCAGGGCTGATATCCTTCAGAATGGACTGGTTGGATCTCCCTGCAGCCCAAGAGACTCTCAAGAGTCTTCTCCAACACCACAGTTCAAAAGCATCAATTCTTCGGCGCTCGGCTTTCTTCACAGTCCAACTCTCGCATCCATACATGACCACTGGAGAAACCATAGCTTTGACTAGACGGACCTTTGTTGGCAAAGTAATGTCTCTGCTTTTCAATATGATATCTAGGTTGGTCATAACTTTTCTTCCAAGGAGTAAGCATCTTTTAATTTCATGGCTGCAATCACCATCTGCCATGATTTTGGAGCCCAGAAAAATAAAGTCTGACACTGTTTCCACTGTTTCCTCATCCATTTCCCATTAAGTGGTGGGACCAGACGCCATTATCTTCGTTTTCTGAATGTTGAGGTTTAAGCCAACTTTTTCACTCTCCTCTTTGACTTTTATCAAGAGTCTTTTTAGTTCCTCTTCACTTTCTGCCAGAATGGTTGTGTTATCTGCATATCTGAGGTTATTGATATTTCTCCCAGCAATCTTGATTCAAGCTTGTGCTTCATTCAGCCCAGCATTTCTCATGATGTACTCTGCATAGAAGTTAAATAAGCATGGTGACAATATACAACCTTGACGTGCTCCCTTTCCTATTTGGAACCAGTCTGTTCTAACTGTTGCTTCCTGACCTGCATATAGGTTTCTCAAGAGGCAGGTCAGGTGGTCTGGTATTCCCATCTCTTTCAGAATTTTCCAGTTTCTTGTGATCTACACAGTCAAAGGCTTTGGCATAGTCAATCAAGCAGAAATAGATTTTTTTGGAACTCTCTTGCTTTTTCGATGATCCAGCGGATGTTGGCAAAATGTGTATATATTTTTATTTTAAATTTTTTAAAAAGATATCAAAAGTTTATTAACATAATTTAATACTAATATCCTAAGCTTAGATAAGACATAGAAGTTGTAGTCATTAAGCCCTCATTATTGTAGCATTAAAAGTATGCATAAAATCCAAGCCTTTAAAAACATTATATTACTGCAAATTAATTTATCTATTTTTATATATTTGAAATATTAACCTTATTTAGGAAACACTTGTGACTTATCTTACTTGTAAAATCAGTGCCCAGTCCAGTTCAGTCGTTCAGTCTTGTCCAACTTTTTGCCACCCCATGGACTGCAGCATGCCAGGCCTCACTGTCCTGCACCAACTCCCAGAGTTTTCTCAAATTCATGTCCATTGAGTCAGTGAGGAGTCAGTGAGGCCATCCAACCATCTCATCCTCTGTTGTTCCCTTCTCCTCCCACTTTCAATCTTCCCAGCATCAGAGTCTTTTCTTTTTTTTTTCCTTTCTTTTATTTATTTATTGATTTATTTTATTTTATTTTTTAACTTTACAATATTGTATTGGTTTTGCCATATATCAAAATGAATCCGCCACAGGTATACATGTGTTCCCCATCCTGAACCCTCCTCCCTCCTCCCTCCCCATACCATCTTTTCAAATGAGTCAGTTCTTTGCATCAGGTAGCCAAAAAGTATTAGAGTTTCAGCTTCAGCATCTGTCCTTCTAATGACTATTCAGGACTGATTTCCTTTAGGGTTAACTGGTTGGATCTCCTTGCAATCCAAGGGACTCTCAAAAGTCTTCTCCAACACCACAGTTCAAAAGCATCAGTTTTTTTCACACTCAGCTTTCTTTCAAAAGCATAAGGTGCTTGAAGAATGAAGTGAATTAGTGAAGCATAGGACAATAATACACTGATATTCACTGATTAATTTATTGATAACTTGGTCGGCATACAAATGTATAAACAGACACATCTTAGTGATGTATTTTCAGAGTACAGAGGAGATAGTTTGGAGATGATTTCCATCAGAAACAAATCCATACTAACAAAAACATTGCTAACTTGAACAATTCTATTATACTAGAGTCTTGCCTCATAAGCATTTGTTTCAGAATTTTACTGATATATAATTCACATTCTAGAAATTTTATCCTTCTAAAATGTATAATTCAGTGGGTTTTGCAACTGTCACTGCCATGTGACTTTTAAAAAAATTTGTCATCCCCAAAAGAAACCCTGCATCCATTAGCAGCTGTGGCTCAAATTGTATTGATAAGATTTTGTGACTGGCTTCTTTACTTAACACACTATTTAAAGTCTTATCCAGGTAGTTACATATAACAATATGCAATATTCCATTGTATGGATATACTATATTGTATTTACCAATTCATCAACTGATGGACTTTTAGGTTGTTTGCCCTAGCTGGTGCTTAAATGTTTTCACAATATTTTTAATGCATCTTTACCTTGGGTTTTTTTCCTAATGTTTGAAATTTGAAACATCAGAGCTCACTCTCTCTCTCTCTCATGCATGCACACACACACACACACACACACACACACAGACAATGTTATAAAACAGTCTGTGAGAAGTTCTGGTCTGATATGATTCTTGCATGATTGGAGTAGGTTCTGTTGTTCCAATATCTATGATTTAACATTTGTGTGGTGCTTCCAAGCCTGAATTCCTCTTATAATTGTCACACCACTGTGAATTTTAGATAAGCCTACTATTTAATTGCATGCACATCTCTCCAGACTGGTGAATTATCAAGAAAAATAAAGTATAACTCACATTGGAGGAAAAACATGCCATCTGAAAAATGGAGATGACTTGCCTCTTTCTTACATGCTGTAAAAGCCAAATCTGTTTTGATGTATGTATTGATTTTTTTTTAATATCATTTGAGAACCTCAGGAACAGTACATAATCACTACTACCTTTCAGTTGCTCTTCCCTTTGTTATTCTACGTTAGTCCATAAATGACCACGGAAAACAGACAAACAGAAAGAACTTCGATATAGTCCCAAATTCTTCCAGTTACATTTGAATAAATCATGAAAAACTAAGTACTCATGGAATTTTTGAGTTAAAATGATTAGAGTTCATTTTATTTATTCTCTATCCAATAATTAAACTTTCATACTATTGTATCTCATGATACATTGTTTACTCATTTAATTTTTTTGATACTGAAATATACACTCATCTAATCTAGTCAATAAAATCACAGCACAAATATGGTTCTTGCCTATACTAAATGTACATTTATATGGGAAAGTTAATTCCCCATATAGGCTAAGTTAAGAAATAAACTGTTGGTTTTGATAACTGCTTTTAAGGAATAGAGAAAGATGGCACAACCAGGAAATGCACACGGAGGAGACTGCTAAGCCGAGTGATGAGTGGGAAAAGAATACCTGGCAGCTGGGCATCCCAATGGCCTACACCAGGAGGAGATGGGCACGTAAATACTGCAAGGTGCAGTGTAGCAAGTAGAAAAGGACAGTGTGGCCCCAGGATGAAGATGAGGAACTGAGAGAGAATCATGCAGGGTCTGGTGGAGAGTCTGGATTCCTTCTAAGAGAACTTGAAAGCACTGAAGTACTTTTCAAAGGGCATAAAATGACCCAGTAACTTTATAAAAGACCATTCTTGCTGCCATCTGATGCATAGTTTAAATAATGGGATGTGTTTAGTGGCTTTTAGAGTCTTCCAAGAGGAAGGTGATCACCATTAGGGCTAGTGGAGATGGAAAGTAATAGCTGCCAGTATTACTTGAATACTCCTAGAAACAATGCCTCCAAAGTTTTTCTTTTCATTTTGAGGCAGTTAGGTTGTTAAAAGGCTTTTCTAGAAAATGTCAGTTTTTTGTTTATAATAAGCACTCTCAAAATCTCAGTGCAAATAATACAAAATCTTTATTTTCTTCTAACTGGTAAGCAGGTCAGCTGTGACTTTCCTGGATTTGGATGGTTGGCTTGAGGCTTTGGACTAGGATCAGGTTTGCTCACTGTGTATCCCAGTCTTTGTGGAACAATGGCTACTCAAGAAATATTCTTCTTATAGCACTGGAGGGACGTGCCAGAGTCCAAGTCAAATGATGCAATGTGTTTGAATGTTTCCTTGAAACTGGTACCCTGTCCTTACTTTCAAACTCCATATTTTCCAAAGCAAGTGAAGTGACCATACACATATAAATGAAGCAGAGAAATATGCCATCTACTTTCATTGGAAAGGCTACATGGCCACAAACTTAGGGGTATGGATACATAATTATTATGCAGATGGAAAAGTAAACAATTGCAAACAATATCCAGACCTACATATCTAGGTGCTTCAACTTTTGCCTGAAAGTGAAAGTGTTCATGGCTCAGTTGTGTCTGACTGTTTTCAACCCCATTGACTGTAGTTCACCAAGCTCCTTTGTCCTTGGGTGCTCCAGACAAGAATACTGGAGTGGGTTGCCATTTCCTTCTCCAAAGGGTCCTCCCAACCCAGGGACACAACCTGGGTCTCCTGCATTGCAAGTAGATGCTTTACAGCCTAAGCCACCATGGAAGTGCCCCCAAATTTTCTTTGTAGCCACATAAAAAAATACCTATTTCTTTAATACAACATTTAAATATTTACAGTCTGTTACTGTATACAACCTCCCATGTATTTTATCTCTTTTATCTGGTATTAGAATAGTATTGAGATAGTAGATGCTGTGGTCCCAATTATCCTTTCAAGTCTTATCTCTTTTTTAAATATAAATTTATTTATTTTAATTGGAGGTTAATTACTTTACAATATTGTATTGGTTTTGCCATACATCAACATGAATCCACCACAGGTATACACGTGTTCCACATCCCAAACCCTCCTCCCTCCTCCCTCCCCATATCATCTTATCTCTTGAAACACCCAAACTTTTGTCCAGTTCTTCCATCAGACAGTATATTTGTGACTTCTTAAACACATCATGAACTTTCAACTTACCATGCATTTATTCTAGCATTTTTCTATTAGCTAAAATATTTCACCTCCACCATGTCAACCTCATAAAATCTTTTTTTTTAATACCAAATTAGAATGTCAAATCTTTGTAGTCTACCCTGACCTCAGATGCATGATGCATTTTCCTCTGATTATATTCTTAATGCCATTTGTAAAGTAATCACTAGGGGTAGAATGTCTCTTTCTCTCTTAACCTCTCAACTGCACAAAATATAGATATTTCTTCTCATTTATGGCATTAGGGAGTATCCATCCCTCCAAACACAGTCATTTAACATTTGCTGAAGAAAACAAAAACAACTTTAATTTTTCAGACAGAAAATATTGGTTGTATAGGGAGAATTAGAGCATAGTGACTACAGCCATGAACTTAAAAGGTGCTTGCTCCTTGGAAAGATATGACAAACCCAGACAGCATACTTAAAAGCAAAGACATCACTTTGTCAATAAGGGTCCATATAGTCAAAACTATGGTTTTTCCAGGAGTCATGTATAAATTGAGAGTTGGAACAAAATTTAGACCCAGCAATCCTACTACTGGGTATATACACTGAGAAAACCACGATTCTAAGACACCTGTGCCCTAATGTTCACTCCAACTTTACTTATATTAACAAGGACATGAACCAACCTAGATGTCCATTGACAGATGAATGGATATCAGCAGTGGTCTCAGGACTGGAAAAAGGTCAGTTTTCATTTCAATCCCAAAGAAGGCAATGCCAACAAATGTTCAGACTACTGCACAACTGTGTTCATTTCACATGCTAGCAAGGTAATGCTCAAAATCCTTGAAGCTAGGGTTTAGGAGTACATGACCAAAAAAATTCCAGATGTACAAGCTGGATATTGAAAAAGCAGGTGAATCAGGGATCAAATTGCCAGCATCAATAGGATCATAGAAAAATCAAGGGAATTCCAGAAAAACATATACTTCTTCATTATGCTAAAGCCTCTGATTGTGTGGATCACAATAAACTGTGGCATATACTTAAAGAGATGGGAATACCAGAAGACCACCTTACCTGCCTCCTGAGAAATTGGTATGAAGGTCAAGAAGCAACAGTTAGAACCAGACATGGAACAACAGACTGGTTCCAAATTGGGAAAGGATCACAAAAAGGCCGTTTATTGTCACCCTGTTTATTTAACTTATATGCAGAGTACATCATGTGAAATGTTGTGCTGGATGCCTCACAAGCTGTAATGAATATTGCCAGGAGAAATATCAACAACCACAGATACGCAGATGACACCGCCCTAATGGCAGAAAGTGAACAGAAACTAAAGAGCCTCCTGATTAAAGTAAAAGAGGAGCATGAAAAAGCAGGCTTTCAACTCAATAGTTTCAAAACTAAGATCATGGCATCTGGCCCCATCACTTCATGGCAAATAGATGGGGAAAAATGGAAACCGACAGACTTTATTTGGGGGGCTCCAAAATCACTGAGCATAGTGACTACAGCCATGAACTTAAAAGGTGCTTGCTCCTTGGAAAGATATGACAAACCTAGACAGCATACTTAAAATCAAAGACATCAATTTGTCAATAAAGGCCCATATAGTCAAAACTATGTTTTTTCCAGGAGTCATGTATAAATTGAGAGTTGGAACATAAGACTGAGCACCAAAGAACTGGGGCCTTCAAACTGTGGTGCTGGAGAAGACTCTTGAGAGTCCCTTGAACAGTAAGGAAATCAAACCAGTTAATCTTAAAATCAACCCTGAATACTCACTGTAAATACTAATGCTGAAGCTGAAGCTCCAATACTGTGGCCACCTGATGTAAAGAGCGGACTCATTGGAAAAGCCTCAAATGTTGGAAAAGATTGAAGGCAGGAGAAGGGGATGGCAGAGGATGTAATGGTTGGATGGCATCATCAACTCAATTAACAAAATTTTTGTGAGAGACAGTTAAGGACAGGGAAGCTTGGCATTCTTCAGTAGATGTCAAAAACAGTCACATATGATTGAGTGATTGAACAATACCTTTCAAACTGCATCTGTGAATTTAGTTGTGAAAGTCAATTTATACTCATATATTTAATCACGAGGGAGTCGAAACAATCTCGTGTTTAGCTATGGGAATTGATGCTGGGTACCAAATATACCATATATCTAATAGTTTATTCCACTTTGTCTCTCCTCATTTTAAGAGAAACAGACAGTAATCTGATGGATGAGCTAGGTCAAACTTCACAAATAGTGCTTCACATTTATCTGACTATGTACCCTTAAGATATTAAAACAGTGAGAAAATGAAATATCAGTCTTCTGTGGTCATGAGTCTTTTTCACTTAACAGGGCACAAGACAGCAGTTATCCAAATAAGCATTTTTCTTGGATGCCCTTTCCCTTCATCCAACTCCAAGTTTTGGTTCAGAAGAGAATATTCCAGATCTATTTTGCCTCAAATTTATGCAAATTTTTTTTCAATTTTATGTGTATGGGGAGAAAAAAGACAAAGTGAAACAACAACAACAAAGTATACTCAAAGAGAAGTAGAAAAAGATTATATCATCACTCCTAAATCCAGAATTTATATATTTGGAAGTCAGCCTATAGTGTAAGATCATGAGCTTTTCAACATAAAAAGTATTCTTAAGGGCTAGAGCCTGATATACTTTCAAATATTCTACTAAAATTAAACAAACATGATGTGCTTTTAAGTTTCTTTTATTTGTCTAGTAAAGGGACAGCATAATAATGTCAATAACAAAGTTGCTGACAGTCAGACAGCTACAAATTCAAACTGGATTTAGCTCTTATCAAATTTGTGACCATTATTGGTCATCTCAACTTTGTATATCTCTGTTTTTTTTAACCTATAAATAAGATACAGTATTACCTGTTTGTATAGGGAACATGCAAACTTTATTTTTTTTAATATAAATTTATTTATTTTAATTGAAGGTTAATTACTTTACAATATTGTATTGGCTTTGCCATACATCAACATGAATCCGCCATAGGTATACACATGTTTCCCATCCCGAACGCCCCTCCCTCCTCCCTCCTGTACAAAAATGATATTGATGAGAAAACATGGTAATGTGTAGATAACCAGTGAATGTTTTTTTTTTTTTTTTTTTCTCCTTCCTTGTCTCCTCCCTCCTTATAATTCTTGTTATTAATCTCAGGACAAAGTCACTGTGTCAAACCTCTTCTCAATGTGTCCTGCCTAGAAATGAACACAAGATTCCAGGTGTGGTTTGTCTAACATGTCTGTAGAGGAGAGGCCTCCACAATAGTTCTAATCAGAAGTGCTTGTAACATCATTAGATTATTTGAAAAACAATTTATACCATTGATTTTTATTGCATTTAATCAATTCCTTAGGTTTTGTTTATACCAACTATTTTAGAAGAGTGTTTACACTCTTACTGTACTCAAAGCAAATAATATACATTAATCTCTATTATATTCCATTTATTAAGTTTGACATGGTGCCAGATTTTCTTTTATGCGGATTCTCTGCTTGTATATACTTGTGATATTTCAAAACTTTGTCATTTATAGTCCTTTTTCTCACCCCAACAATCTTCATTGATGTATATAAATGCTATTGGTTAGGAAAAGCCTGAGGCAGGGACTTTCATTTCCCACTAGGAACTACTTTCCAGGTTGATACCAGCTATAAAGCTAATGATTATCTAGTTCATCAAATTATTGATTCCCTGAATTATACATATTTGCTTTTCACACTTCAATCTATTTCACAAGGATGTCATGACATACTGTGTGTAATAATTTGAAAAACATAATGCTGTAGTTGACATTGTAAAATACAGTTATCATCCTGTTTGGAGAAAAGAAAAAAAACACTATAACAACTCAATTAACAAAATATTGATTTGAATTTGTTATTCACATAGCTTGCATTTTCTGTGCTGGGAGAGCTTAGATTTTCATGACCCAACTATAGTGGTTTAGGAATCTGAGTTTCCCCCTTGATACATAGTGTGCTTCCAAAATTTAATTATTCAGCTGTTACCTTTGAGCAAAGTGCAATTCTTGGACTTTCTTTGTAACTCAGGCTATTAATTAGATGAAGCCACTTTTGTCATTAGTTATCATTATTTGAAAATTGCTCAGCTCTATAAAATTTTAAGGGCTTAGAATTTTAAAGTGAAACAAAGTAAAATATTTACAAAAGTGATTTGCTACCAATATTTAATCCTGTATAAGATAAAGAAAACAAATAATGATTTAGAGCACAATGCAAACTTGCTAATCACTTTAAAATTACACTAATTTTCTACTCTAAGTCCAAATTTACTCCACTGATCAAATTCAGACATCGTAACGTATATTTGATGAACTTAAAGAACAGGTTAATCATGAAGAATCTATTTCAATAAATTAATTGTAAGAGTTTAAAAATCTGTGTCTTGAGGGAAGAAAAAAGGAAGGAAGAGATTGTCATATTAACTACGTCCCAAACCCAATTCTATAACTTGAAACCGCCTCAGGAAAATGAGCTGTCAACAGAACCTGAAATGGCTTTTGTCACATTGCACCTTTTTGGTTGCCCTGCTGCTTTTGCATGTGATGTAATATGGGAATGGTTGGTTGACTTGTGAAAAGGCCCAGCAGAGCTTGAACATACTGAGTATGCCAAAATATGTAGTGACGATTTGGTAGTTTGAGAGGTACCAGCGTTATGTGTTGGAGAAGGCAATGGCACCCCACTCCAGTACTCTTGCCTGGAAAACCCCATGGACGGAGGAGCCTGGAAGGCTGCAGTCCATGGGGTCGTTGAGGGTCGGACACGACTGAGCGACTTTACTTTCACTTTTCACTTTCATGCATTGGAGAAGGAAATGGCAGCCCACTCCACAATTCTTGCCTGGAGAATCCCAGGGACGGGGGAGCCTGGTGGTCTGCCGTCTATGGGGTTGCACAGAGTCGGACACGACTGAAGCGACGCAGCAGCAGCAGCAGCATTATGTGTATAGAGACACACCACTTTTGTGTACCCATTCCCGTTCATAAAATCAACAAAAGTTCCCATTAAAGAGCTGAGGACATTCCAGGCAATGAACTTAAATGAAGGACTGGAGCAATAGGTTAACACTATGTTATATACTGTGCTAGGATCACAACTGTTGCCTGTGGGCACAAGAGGCAGCATTGGAAAATGTTTAGAAATAACCAGGTAAGATTCTGAAGGTATCCAGAGATGATGTTTTGAATGTAGGTGCAGCCAGAAACCACCAACATTTGAATATGTATGTTAACATGATAAATTAATTATTCGTAGGCCATCAAAATCAGGGTAAACCAAGTTTAAATGTAAATTGTTATTTATCCTAAAAGAAAATTGCCATACTGTTTGTTTTTCCTTTAAGGTTATATCTTCTGGTTCAGCCTCTAATGCCCCTAAAATATTAACACTTAATGCATTTGAACAATGTAATACAGGCTGACATTCATTTTTGATCTTCTTTAGGACAGGGGCCATATTTTATTCACATTCATTTCAGCCCTTAGTATATTGTGAAATATAGCATATGCTCAATAGTACCTTTTTAATTGTAAATATTTAATTTATGACATAAGGTGTTTGAATTAAACTAATGTGCTTTGGTTGAATTTCAGTAAGTAACTCCATTCAAAATAAGCTAATGCCCCTTTACACTGAGTCTATTTTGAGAGAGACTACATTTGCAATGGACAGAAAATTTAACCCATAGTCAACAAATGAGCAGAAATCCAAGATTTTGCACATAACAGAATTATCATATTTTAGAGATAATAAAAGTGTGCAGTCAGAATTCATTCAAAATAAGTCTATGGAAACTGACTTGCCAGTAACACACAGCTCAAGTTTGAAGGTTTATATTTCAGAAAAAATTTTGCCTGCTTTGAAAATAAATGGAAATCAATTATGCTGAAGTAAAAATCTAGATTAAAAATTATTGAAAATAAATAAAATCAAAAGGCCTTAGCATTTAAGGACAGGATTTTTAGTTTGATGGATATATCAGTAGTGGAAAACAGATTGTCTCCTATTTGTAAATGTTCTGTTATGCTGAGTCAGTTTCTATGATCCTTCCCTAAATGTCTAAAAATAGACAATACCTCATATTCATTTGTGCGTGCTCAGTCCCTTCAATCATGTCCAGCTCTTCGCAACCTATGGACTGTAGCCCTTCAGGCTCTTCTGTCCATGGGATTCTCCAGGCAAGAATACTGGAATGGGTAGCTGTGCCCTCCTCCAGGTGATCTTCCCAACCCAGGAATACGAACCCATGTCTCCTGTGTCTCCTGCATTGCAGGCAGTTTCTTTATCCACTAAGCCACCTGGGAAGTCCTCTTCATGTTCATACCAACCTACATTTCTCCATTGGTATATTTATTGGTTTCATCTTTTTATTAACCAAACAAAACATGCTTTTTCTAAATTCTTTTTCTGTTTGTTTTTCCTTCTATTAGTTATGAAATCATATAGGCTGTCATTTCACTGAGCAATATTTTCTCAACTGGGAAAAGCATGGTAAGATTAAACCAAATGACAAAAGATAATAATTTTCTTCTTTTTCTGAATCTGAATTTTATTTTTGTCCTTGGCTTTCTCTGTGGTTTTATAAGACAGATGATCATTGAAAGCTAAATTTAAAAATATAATATCCCAGATAGATGATGCTTTCTCAAAGTAACTTCTACTTAGAATACTCCTTTTAAAAAACTAAACATCTTCTTACACAATATCAAACCATTTAAAATACATCTCAGTCATAACAAGATATTTTAAATGACATTTCAGCAAATTCAATTAAATTTATTGATAGAAAAAGTACAGTAAAAATAAGTTTCTGGAAGTTACTATCTCAAATCAGAGAAGGCACTGAAGAAATTAAAGTTCTGATAGTGAGTGTAGTTAGTCAAATATACTATCAGTAAGGCAGTGATGAGCAAAATGAATTAAAAGAGAAAAAAAAAATTTTGAAATCAAGACAATTGAGAATAGGCTGCAGTTCACCTCATAGATTTGTAAACAGTTTATATGTATGAGAATGGTGTTCTCAAACATTCAGTATTTCTTTTCACTTCTAATTTCATCCTTTAAAGAGGATTATGAAACTTTAAACCAGCCCTAACTTGTCTAATTGAAATTTGATATTGTTATACAAATTATCTTGGAGACAGTAGTTTTTAATAGTAAAAGAACATACCTTATAAAGTATGATAAATTATTCAATAGTTATAATCAAGGTTGTAATGCCAACAGAAAAATATGATACAAGGAAATGCCCTTATAGATGGAGCTTACAATAGTAAAGAAGCATATTGACAGCTTAATTTGTTAAACAGTTCAAACTACTGGGCAGGAGTGAATTAATAGTGAAAACAAATAAAGATAAACTAAATATTTTTCCTGTCATTTATAGAATTGCACATTGAGTTTTATCTATGTCTCCATGCATATATAGTATTTTTGTAAATGTTTTGAATGCTCAACATGTTTAATTGTGATTTAAATGATATCCAAATTATTCAGATTGATCCAGTATACTTCTTTGGTATTAATATTAAAAGGCATCACTTTTTAATGTGTTGAAGCTATATTTACAATATATGGAGAATGATTAAAACATGAAAAAAAATTGCTGTTTATATGGCAACTAAGGCTGATGCCAGAAACTGTAAAGGCCAACTTCTAAAATGATATTAAGAGGTATAGTGGGAAAATTACATAAATATTTGAATCATGTAGAAGCTTTAAGACAAATGATTCTTGATGTTTCAATGCCATTACACTTTACCAATATTGTCTGAAAAGTGTGCTATGTTTCAAAGGTGAGAAAGACAAATTTGGAAATGAATTTGATATATCAAAAGTGACTTTGCTTCTTGGAAATCCAATAAGGTACATGTGCTCCTAACTTTTCATAATTGCCAGTGATTCTTGACTTACAGAATATACTTAATGAAAAACTAACAGTAATCAAAATTTTAAGAAAATATTAAGGAACTAACAGAAGAGATATGCAAAAGTAACAATTTCCATCTAATTTAAGAGTAGCTGTTTCAGAAACTTGTCTTCCAGGGTAATGGATTTTGACTGATGGCCACCCCAGATTCACAGGTTCATAGTTTACTGCTCAACAGTTTTGATGTCTGTTATTAAAGCTAAAAAAGCTGGACATTAGTTAGTAAGACTAGAAAAGATTTTAGTGTGCAGTATAAGATTGTGATCATGTTGCTGTACAGTTGCTAAGTTATGTCCAACCATTTGTGATTCCATGGCATGTAGCACATTAGACCTCTCTGTCCTTCCCTATCTCCCAGAGTTTACTCAAATTCATGTCCTTTGAGTTGATGATGCCATCCAACCATCTCATCCTGTCACCACCTTCTCTTCTTGCCCTCAATCTTTCCCAGCATCAGGGGCTTTTCCAGTGAGTTGTCTCTTTGCATCAGGTGGCCGAAGTACTGGAGTTTCAGCTTCAGCATCAGTTCTTCCAACAAACATTTAGGACTGATTTTATCTTCTTGGTATCCAAGGGACTCTCAAAGTCTTCTCCAGGACCATAGTTTGAAAGCATCAATTCTTGAACACTCAGCCTTCTTTATGGTCCAATGCTCACATCCATATGTGCCTACTGGAAAAACCATAGCTTTGACTATACAAACCTTTATAAGTAGTGATGTCTCTGCTTTTAATATGCTGTCTAGGTTTGTCATGGCTTTTCTTCCAAAGAACAATAATCTTTTAATTTCATGGCTGCAATCACCATCTGCAGTGATTTGGGAGCCCAAGAAAATAAAAGCTGTCATTGCTTCAGATTTTTCCCTTTCTATTTGCCATGAAGTGATGACATTGGATATCATGATTTTAGATTTTTGAATGCTGTGTTTCAAGTCAGCCTTTTCACTCTCCTCTTTCAGCCTCATTAAGAAGCTCTTCAGTTCCTCTTCCCTTTCTGCCATTAGGGTGGTATCATCTCCCTATCTGAGGCTGTTTATATTTCTCGCAGCAGTCTTGATTCCAGTTTGTGATTTATCCATACTGACATTTCATATGATGTGCTTTGCATATAAGTTAAATAAACAGGATGACAATATACTGCTTTTTTATACTCCTTTCCCAATTTGGAAACAATCAGTTGTTCCATGTCCAATACTAACTGTTGCTTCTTGACCTGCATACAGGTTTCTTGAGGGGCATGCATAGTATTCTGGTATTCCCATCTCTTTAAGAATATGCAACATTTTGTTGTGATCCACACAGTCAATTATAGTCAGTGTAGCATAAGTAAATGTTTCTCTGGAACTCCCTTGCTTTCTCCATGATCCAATGAATGTTGACAATTTGATCTCTGGTTCCTCTTTCTCTTTGAAACTCATCTTGTATATCTAGAATTTCTCAGTTCATATTCTGCTTAGGCCTAGCTTTTACGCTTTTGAGATAATTTGCTAGCTTGTGAAATGAGCCCGATTATATGGTAACTTGAACATTCTTTAGCATTGCTCTTCTTTGAGATTGGAATGGAAACTGACCTTTTCAGTTCTGTGGCAACAGATGAGTTTTTCAAATTTGCTGATCTATTAAGTGCAGCACTTTAACAGCATCATATTTTAGGATTTGAAATAGCTTAGCTGGAATTCCATCACTTCAACTCATTTTGTTCATAGCAGTGCTTCCTAAGACCTACTTGACTTCACCTTCCAGGATGTCTGGTTCTAGGTGATTGACCACACTTTGTGGTTATCTGGTGACTAAGACTTTTCCTGTATAGTTCTTCTGTGTATTCTTGCCATCTCTTAATCTCTTCTCCTTCTGTTTAGTCCTTACTGTTTTTATCCTTTACTGTGTCCATTTTTGCATGAAATTTTCCCTTCATATTTCTACTTTTCTTGAAGAGATCTCTAGTTTTCCTCATTCTATTTTTCCCCTCTATTTTTTTAGCAATGATTTTTTTAACATAAATTTATTTATTTTACTTGGAGGTTAATTACTTTACAATATTGTATTGGTTTTGCCATACATCAACATGAATCCACCACGAGTGTTAAGAAGGCTTTCTAATTGCTCCTTGCTATTTTCTGGAATTCCGCATTCAGTTAGATGCATTTTTCCCTTTATCCCTTGCCTTTCACTTCTCTTCTTTCCTCAATTATTTATAAAGCCTCTGAAGAAAACCACTTTTCCCTCTTGCATTTATTTTTCTATCGGATGATTTTGGTCATGATGGTGTGGTCACTTTAATCTATTTGTCACTTCCACTGTCTAATCATAAAGGACTTGACTGAGGTCATATCTGAAAGACCTAGTGGTTTTCCCCACTTTTTTCATTTTAAGCCTGAATTTTGTGATAAGGAGCTTATGATCTGAGCCACAGTCAGCTCCAGGTCCCATTTTTCTGACTGTATAGAGCTTCTCTATCTTTGGCTGTAAAAAAGATAATTACTCTGATTCTGCTATTGACCATCCCATGATGTCTATGTGTAGAGTTGTCTCTTTGTTTGTTGGAAAAGGATGTTTGCTATAACCAGCTTGTTCTCTTGACAGAAGCCTAATAGCCTTTGCACTGCTTCATTTTGTATTCCAAAGCTATAGTTGCTAATCTTGTGACTCTGAGTATCTCTCAAATTCTTGCTTTTGCTTTCTAGTCCCCTATGATGAAAAAGATATCTCTTTTTGGCGTTAGCTCTAGAAGATATTGTAGGTTTTCATAGAAACAGTCAACTTCAGCTTCTTTAGCATTAGTGATTGGATCATAGACTTGGGTTATCATGATATTGCAGACATTTTTGCTGACTATGAGAACTAGTCCATTCCTTATAAGAGATTCTTGCCCAGAGTAATAGATATTGGTTATCTGAATTAAATTTGCACATTCTCATCCATTTTAGTTCACTGATTCCTAAGATGTTGATGTTCGGTCATTCCAATTTCTGCTTGTCCACGTACAATGTACCTTGATTTATGGACCTAACATTTTCAGAACTGTTCACTATGGCCAGTCTGTCTTGGAGACTCTGCACACTCAGCTTGTATCTTCACTGAGTTTTGTAAGTCCCTTCATTATGACAAGGCTGTGATCCATGAAGGACGTTATTATCTTTATTATTACTATCATTATTGTGTTACTGAATGCATGTTTGTGTGTCCTATGCAAAGTCAGGCCAAACAATACCAAAATATCAGACTTTTGAGAAGAGATCAGTTTATTGCATACTAGGACATAGGTACTTCATTTCTCCCAAACCCCAAACTCTCAAAGGGTTTTGGCAAAACACTTAAAGGCAAGGTGAGGTATGGGCATGATTAGCTGTTGCAAACTTCTTCGTGTTGGAATCCTTTTTAATTGAAACTGTCCCCATAAATCAGGTCTTGACCTTCTTGCAAACCTCCAGCAATATATCTATGCATGATTAAGAACAAGCCACAGAGCACAAAGGTGAATATAGATAGAGCCAGATTTGTTCTTCTCTATTACAATTGTCTTCCCCGATGTCAGTGGTAAAGAATCCACCTGCTAATATAGGAAGTGTAAGAGACACAGGTTTGATCCTTGGATTGGGAAGATCCCCTGGAGAAGGGCATGGAAACACATTCCATTATTCTTGCCTGGAGAATCCCATGGACAGAGGAGCATGGAAGCCTATAGTTCATAGGGTCACAAAGAGTCAAACACGATTGGAATGACTTAGCACAATTACAAAGGTAACAGTGAACAGAGTTCAGCATGAACTGAATTAAGCCTTAATTTTTATAGAGGTAACTGAGCATTTTAAAGAAATGATGAGGGAGTAGGAAAAAAGGTGAGCAGAATCTCTATGGAGTCAGAGGAGGGAAAACTTAAAAGAAAGTAGAAAGTGAGTGTTGGTTCAGGGCTTCCCAGGTGGCTCAGTGGTAAAGAATCTTCCTGCAAAGCAGGAGATATGGGTTCTGTCCCTAGAGGAGGAAATAGCAACCCACTCCAGTTTTCTTGCCTAGAGAATTCCATGGACAGGAGAGCCTAGTGGGCTTTGTATCATCCATGAGGTCACAAAAAGTTGGACATCACCAAGAGACTGAGGGCTGGTTCACAGGAAAACCTTCTGGGTTTGTTACCTTTTGAAATTTAGGAAGCACTTATGGAAATTCATTCCAATTCCAAAGAAAGGCAATGCCAAAGAATGCTGAAACTACACACAACTGCACTCATCTCACACGCTAGCAAAGTAATGCTCAAAATTTTCCAAGCCAGATTTCAACAGTACCTGAAAACTTCCAGATGTTCAAGCTGGATTTACAAAAGGCAGAGGAAACAGAGATCAAATTGCCAACATCCGTTGGATCATCAAAAAAATGGGACAGTTCAAGAAAAACATCTACTTCTGCTTTATTGGCTATGCCAAAGTCCTTGACTGTGTGGATCACACACAACCAACTGGAAAATTCTGAAAGAGATGGGAATATCAGACCACCAGACCTGCCTCCTGAGAAATCCGTATTCAGTAAAGAAACAACAGTTAGAAACGGGCACAGAACAGCAGACTGGTTTCAAATTGGGAAAAGAGAATGTCAAAGCTGAATATTGTCACTCTGCTTAATTAACTTATATGCAGAGAACACCATGGGGAATTCTGGAATGGATGAAGCACAGGCTGGAATCAAGATTGCTAGGAGAAATATCAATAACCTCAGTTACACAGATGACAAAACCCTTCTGGCAAAAAGTGAAGAACTAAAACCCTCTTGATAAAAGTGAAAGAGGAGAGTGAAAAAGTGGGCTTAAAACTCAACATTCAGAAAACTAAGATCATGGCATCTGGTCCCATCACTTCATGGCAAATACATGAGGGAACAGTGACAGACTTTAATTTTGGGGGGCTCCAAAATCACTGCAGCCATGAAATTAAAAGACATTTGCTCCTTGGAAGAAAAATTATGACCAACGTAGATAGTATATTGAAAAGCAGAGATATTACTTTGCCAATAAAGGTCTGTCTAGTCAAGGCTATGGTTTTTCCAGTGGTCATGTATGGATGTGAGAATTGGACTGTGTAGAAAGCTGAGCACTGAAGAATTGATGCTTTTGAACTGTGATGTTGGAGAAGACACTTGAGAGTCCCTTAGACTGCAAAGAGATCCGACCAGTCCGTGCTAAAGGAGATCAGTCCTGGGTGTTCTTTGGAAGGACTGATGCTGAAGCTGAAACTCCAACACTCTGGCCACCTCATGCAAAGAGTTGACTCATTGGAAAAGCCCCTGATGCTGGGAGGGATTAGGGGCAGGAGGAGAAGGGGATGACAGAGGATGAGATGGCTGGATGGCATCACCGACTCGATGGATATGAGTTTGAGTGAACTCTGGGAGTTGGTGATGGACAGGGAGGCCTGGCGTGCTGTGACTCATGGGGTTGCAAAGAGTCGGACATGACTGAGTGACTGAACTGAACTGAACAGAATCTGAGTCTGGGGTGGGAATTTAAAAATGACAGTCTTTAAAAATTACTTTCACATTATCTCTTGCATTCTCAATGTTTCTTATATAAATGTTGCTAATATCCTTTCTTTCTAGTGCATGTAAAAGACACACTCCTACTTTTTTTCCATACCCAACATTGTGATGACAAGAATTATTGGCATGTCATTTAATTATTTATAGTTAGTGACCTGTATTTTTTTTGTTGTTAAGTTAGCAGTAACTTCCAAAGGGACCTGGAATAAAATTACAAAAATGAGCTATACTATTAGTCACCACTAAATAAATTCCACCTTGGACTAGTGCCTCAACTTCCATGGGCTTTGGTTTTCTAATTTAAGCCATGGAGATCTTATAATCATGATATATTTTTATAATCTTCATGATCAAAATTCCTGATAAACTGAGCAAGGATATATCTTCATAAAAGTTATATTATTAAGTGAATATAATATGTTAAAGAAAAGTAAACTAGCAAAACTCAAATTTTATTTGGGTCACCCAAGTTTAATACTCATATTACCTGGCTAGAGCCTTTTGCTCAATGTGTCTCTGTGTTTAGTAGCTAGTCATGTCTGACTCTTTGCGACCCCATGGACTGAAGCCTGCCAGGCTCCACTGTCCATGGAATTTCCCAGGCAAGAATATTGGAGTGGATTTGTCATTTCCTTCTGCAGGAGATATTCCTGACCCAAGGATCGAACCTGCATCTTCTGCTTTGGCAGGTGGATTCTTTACCACTGAGCCACCAGAGAAGTGCTTTTTCACTCCATATATAACTTTTAAGTGAAGCATATACTTTCCATTCGTATTATGTAGAATAAAATCTTACAGATAATTGGAGACTTACCCAAATGTTGAATAGCTAAAAGTGATAGGATTAAGAAGCTGTCTTTAATGGTCTTCATGTCAACAAGATACAATGTGGGTGTACTAAGCGGGTGATTCTCAACATGTTTAAAAGCCATAAGCAAAACTCCAGGTCTGCATCCATATGCTTCCAAGTGATGAAAGATAGCTAGAATTCTGATTCCAAGTGGATTCTGGGAAATCTAATTTATAGGTTTTTGCATCTGAGGTGCAGAGCAGAATATGGAGGAAAAACATCCAATACAGTCCATTCTTTTGGATACTCATTGTTCAGGATCTCTGCATATTTACTTTCCAAGCAACAACAAAAAGAGTGTCATATTGCCTCTGTCTAATATTACATATCCATCCTTACTCAAAATACCTTCTCTGTTTCTCTCCCAAAATGGAAGACTAGGAGTTATATATATATCTTAGTGATAGTCATTGCTCTTCTAATTCAAACTTTTCCTTTGATATAATTTAAGGACAAAATCAGTAAAACCACCATCAATGTACTTTATATAGTATTACATAAAAGGTAGAGTAAAAGGAGTTAACACACAAAAATTACATACATAATAAAGAAGAAAAGTATTCATAGCCATTACGGCTCATATTTCTGCAACTGGACAAGAATCTATAATAATTGTTAAGTGAAATGCTCTTCCACTATCTGTCCATATTGCCTTTGGTTTCAGTCAACAGTACAGCTAGATGTGGTTCTTGTGCTCAGTCAATGATACAATTCCATTTCATTCCATGTGATCTACCATAGAAATGCTAACGGGCAACCCAGGGAATCCTCTGAGTTCCAGACATACTCCATCTTGCTATTACATTGTAGCACTGTAGACAGGGAATAAATATCTGGATCCCAAGCAAGTGCCCTCTCTATAATGGAAGATTCTGATGTAATCAACCTATCATTAGTTATGGCTGGTTTGCCAGAGAGCAGTGTCAGAGCAGAGACTCAGTATCTGTTCTCTTAATTTCACAGGTTAGGAATACACTGCTGGGGCAGACTGGTAGGTCAGAAATGGTGAGGAGAAACCTGGGTTGTTGAACTATTCCATAACATTCATCTCATAATTCCATTATTAATTTGCCTACTAGACAAACCTTGGGGTGGTCTAGAGAAAAGTTGATTGAGTTCCAGAATGAGTCGTCCTAACCATCTGATTATTACAAAGACCATTTGCCGTGGTTGCCCTTTATTAAACATTCATGTCAGTCGTAGATATTCTTACATATTGTGCCATTCCTTTCTCCAGAACTCCTTGTTAGTAATCCTCCAAATCTTGCTTTTCCTGTGCCACACTCTATGTATTTATGTACTCCATGCTCACCCAGGGGTTCTAGTGCAAGAACATCTTGCTATCACAGTGTTGTTTTCTACAGAAATTTTATACCAGACGATTGCAAGAGATGATTTACTTTTGCCATTTGTGTACTTTAGACTCTAGTGTTCCATTTTGCATGAGCAGCATGATCATTACTTTCTTTAAATCTGAGCATCTTAGAACAAATTTCATTATCTAATGCTTTAGTAGCTGGTCAGGGAAGCAGAAGGCACTTAAGCTATTAAAGTAAGATGTTTAACTCGGGGAACAATAAGTTTGCACAGAAGTCCAAAGGCGGGGATGCAAATACTGGGAAGCCATCTCCAAGGTTCTCATATGCCCAGAAGTAACAAAGAAATACTTAAGTGGTGCTCAAAAATGCCTTGAAATCAATTCCAGAGAACAATGGCATAATTTTTCCTTTACCTTCCAGATATAGCATATATGATATATGAGTATACATCAGTGACTTTTATTGGAGGATATCAAGTTAATTAGGCTTCCCTGGTGGCTCAAGTAGTAAGAATCTGCCTGCAAAACAGGAGACCAAGGTTTGATCCTTGGGTTGGGAAGATTCCCTTGGAGGAGGGCGTGGCAGCCCACTGCAGTATTCTTGCCTGGAGAATCCCATGGACATAGGAGCCTGGCAGGCTACAGTCCATAGGGTTGCAAAGAATCAAACATAACTGAATCAACTTAGCATGAAGGCATGCACATCAAATGAATTGTGCTGGCAGTGAGTTTACGGGAAATGTAGTTTCCAGGTTGCACTTCTTGGGTTACTGGAGAAGAGAGAGAATAGCAGAGGAGAATCGAAATATTTTCACACTGTATCTGACAACCATGATAAATCTAACCCAAATATCTCAACATGTACTTTCAGAATCATAGGCAAATATGTGTTTTAAATTTATTTTTCATATTAAACTACTTTGTTGCCCTTTAATCTAAATATTTAAAATTTATTTAAAAATTAAGCAATTATGAAAATATACTGAAATTGTCCCCATGAAAATTTTTATTTTTATTTCTTCATTAAATTCTACACATTCCCAGAAAAGCTGGGAATTTTTTTTTTTTATGCACTATATACACAGAATTTACATTGCCAACTAAGGAAAGGAATTATGTTCCATTTTCTTTAAATTATTTTAATATACAATATAATAAAATATTTAATTATAGCAGATTCCTTGTTTTTAAGAAAATGAAATTAGGTTCATTTGGGAATAGAATTACATTACTCTTTCTATGATGTTATGTAATTTAAAGATGATTAAGATAATATTTACAACAGTATTGCACTATTACTGATCCTAGGTTTTATGTGTGCTTTAGGAGTTATCTGTCTGATTTCTCAGTTTCAATGATATATTTTTCCTCTGTAATTAATAAAAAACATGTCTTCAATGTATCTTGCCCTTTGTAGTAATGCAGTGGAAAGAACAGTATATTTTTAGTATCTGTACCTGTAACTCGAATCTAGCACTTAGGACAAAATATAGACATGTGTCCTGAACTCTTTATGATATCAATAGCAAGAACTGCTTAAAGGATAAACAACAAAAATCAGTGAAATTGTTCTACATTAAAGGAATATAAAGAGCTCTGATATCAAATGCCATGAAAAATCCTTGAGGAAATCATGGATTGGAAAATATAAAAATTAAAAAATGGACATGACTATGATAGAAATCAAAATTCAAAATATATGAGTCTATCATGGGAAACACTACTCTATCTTTGTGGGAATAATGGTATAAAATTATATAGGAGAATTCCCCTGTTCATGATACTTCATAATGTGCATGTTTAAGTAATGGGGAATAAAGTGTCATGATGTCTACAACTTTTATTTAAATTGTCCAGCAAACACACACACACATACTTTTAGAAGAAATAAAGCAAATATAGCAAATTTTAGCAATTGTTAAATATAAGTTTTAGTTATACTGCTGTTCTTTGTTCTAGTCTTTCAAGTTTTCTATAGGTGCCATTTTTTTAAATAAAAAAAAGAAAAAAAAATGAGTCATTGCCTTATGCACTAAAGTAAAAAGGTACCCAATATATATCATTTAGTCAAAGAAGCATTCTTTAGAACAGTGTGTGTGCAGTATGCCACTATTAGTTTAGCAATTTGAAATATGTCAATAATTAGATGTTTTCCATATGAATTAGGTATAATCCTTGCCTTTAAAGAACATATACATAAACTGAGGGAAAAATAAATATAGCAAAATCACAAGACAGCATATTTATTTAGAATTGAATTATTAATACTGTTGGTAAATTTAATTTAAAAAATGACATTACAAATGTTGGGTTGAAAGAAGTCAACAAATTTAGTTTTGGGGAAATAAAAAACATTTATTATATTGTAAATTTAGATTAATAACAATAAAGCAAAATAATAGCAATTAAGTGTTGCATGCACACTCATTTCAGATGAGGAAACTGAGCATACAGGAGTTAAATAACATGTTCACACTACACAGCAGTTCGAAATTATTACAGAGGATTCTGGTCAGAGAGTTTGACTATGATATTAGTACTAAACCAGAAAAGCTAAAAGAATGAATTAACTATTTGCTTAACAACCAATTCACAAATTATAATATGATCAAACTGTTTGTATTTAAAATATTTTTAAAGGTTTCAAATTGATAAAACGCCAATGAACAGGAGCAGTCATTGCAATTGGCACATGAAACTGAAATAAGACATGTGAAGAGCTTAGGGGTCTATTAGGAAAAATATATATAACATAGAATGAACTACATATGTATGTTTCAAATTATGTCATTTATTCTTCAAAGATATCAGTGCTTCTAACATACAAGTTTTGTGTGCTGTGATTTCAGTATCTCTCCCTGATGCTTTTGTTGTTGAAATAACATGAGTGTGAAAGAAGCTATTTGTCACACACATACACAAAATTGCCTCTTTATAATGCTGTATCTTTAAATAATAATGTTAAACAACTTTATTAATTTTTTCAACCACTAATAATTAATAACCAACGTTTAGAATAAAATGTAGCCCACCAGGCTGGGATTCTCCAGGCAAGAATACTAGAGTGGGTGTCTATGCCCTCCTTCAGGTGATCTTCCCAACCCAGGAATCGAACCTGCTTCTCTTATGTCTCCTGCATAGGCAGGTGGGTTTTTTACCACTAGCGCAACCTGGAAAGCTACTAAGAAAGGATGTCTTCAAAACAGAACCACATGATATGAACAAACTCTCGGGTATGAAGCTTGAATGTTTATTTAGAATTTATGACAGTTGCTGAGTGTTTACTCAAAGTCCAATCCTTCTTTTCTTCCTGCAAGTGAAGTAGAGATCACATTGATGAGTCTCTCATGCATTTTGTTGTGTTCTTAATATTACATTTTAATTAATGTTCAAGGAATCAAGAATACCCAACTAGCACTTAGTTGGGGAGAGGGCAAAAGTTGCTCTGAAGTGAAGCTTGAGACTGTGCTTTAAGCAGTCTATAGTCTTCTTCATAACCATGAAACCAGCTGCCGAAACATGTTTTTTAGTTGTACATTTTATGGAATGATGGTAAATTCAAACTCAAATCTGTTCCATATGTGCAGTAGGAGAAAGTGCTATGCATTGTGATTACATATGAGGAAGTTCATGAGATAGCTCAGTACTGTGAGTATCAGTTAAAGGACTCAACAAAGAGTATCTTATTACAAGGAATGTAGAATATAAAGCAATTGATTTAAAATCACCCAAAGAAATAAAGAAGAAATATTTAAACAGCAATAAAAAAACATGTAAAAATGAGAACAAATATGAAATTTCAAGAATAAAATATGGACATTTTTTTTTCTTTTTTGTAAATTTAATGGTTTGTCTAAAACTGTAGACTGGATGAAGTTGAAGAGAATATCTAAGTCAGGACTTAGTAGAGGAAAAAAGGAGACAAAACATTTGACAGTTAAAAATAAATTGTTAATAAAGAATCTTAAACTTAGGTACAATTGTTACTGGAGTGGGTTACAGTTTCCTTCCCTAGGGGATCTTCCAGACCCAGGTATCAAGCCCAGGTCTCCTGTGTTGCAGGCTGACTCTTTATCATCTGAGCCACCTGGGAAGCATTTCATAAGCACAGCTTGTAGAAAATCATGCTATAAAGTTCTGATATGAGCAACATTTGTGAATATCTTTAATTTTCCAAAGTTTCATTAGTTTTATTAACCTTACAATATACCTTAAATGATATATATCTCACCAGGTACTAAAGGTTGTATACAATGACCAGACAACCTTATTGACTCTTGTACTTTTCAAAACTAACCAAATCCTCTAGGGAAGTCCTTATCCATACTTAACCTATGTAAAATCAGAATTTAAATTTAGATGTTTTGGTGTAGTTAGAAGCATGTATGTTTATCTTCAAGTTGTTGTTGCAATTCTAAATCAAGACATTTGACTAATAGATTATAACTTTTATGTTATTGTTATTTTCCAAGCATTGAGGTATAGTACTCGCATTCTCCCTCTGTCCCTAACTCTCCCTTTCAGAAGTGCAGATGAAAGTGAAAGTGGAGTTGCTCAGTCATGTCTGACTCTTTGCGACCCCATGGACTGTAGCCCACCAAACTCTTCCATCCATGGAATTTTCCAGGCAAGAGCACGGGAGTGGGTTGTCATTTTCTTCTCCAAGGGATCTTCCTGACTCAGGGATCAAACCCAGGTCTCCCACATTGCAGGCAGACGCTTTGCCATCTGAGCCACCAGTGAAGCAGGAAGGGCAGATATGTACTGGTATACACTCAAAGTCTGTGTCACCTATGGTCCTAACTTGTCTTCACTACTGGGAGGGCACTGCCAACTTGGGTTTACACTGTGGTTGTTTCAGGGGTCTGGACTAAGCAATGTCTCTCAAATTATCTCAGAAAACTCAAAACTGAGAGAATGAAAGCTTAGGTAGGTTGATAGGCAGTCCAGAGCCCTTAAAGGAGGAGGAGACAAGCACTCTTTTATACATTCTTTGGCCTTTGTCACATAGAACTTGTTTCTTTTATGTCCTGTATTCATATTGCAACAACATATTTCACTTGCGACTTGGCCTTTCCTTGGGTCTGGAGCTAATGATTACACAGCACAATAATATATCTTACTCATGGGTATGCTTCTCTTAGGCTCTAGGTTAATCATTATAATTGTAACAAATCTTGCCTGGGAACCTGATTCTTAGCAACAATATATCACATCCAGAGAAATATTGCCCAGAACATGTTTCTTTTGGCCAATCTTGTATTGAACTTGTCTCAATATGTATGTCTTGGCAAAGGGTCTGGTGGAACTTTTACAACCTTGAGGTATTATTTTTATCTCTTCTCAGCAGCTAGTTGAAAAGTATATGATGTCCTGCTTAAATTAGTGAGATGGGTATTCTTTCTACCCCCTTCTGGTGTCTATGTCAGAAGCTCTCCCTATCCTTTCACTTTAATAAAATCTTTGCTGTACAAAGCTCTGAATGACTGAGACTGCGTCTTTGGTCCTGGAGTGAAACCTTCTACTTTAGAGGCCACAAACCCAACACCAACCACCCTAAGCTATCAAAACCACAAGCATTCTTGGACTACGTCCTAAGTTGATGGTGTCTAGCTCTTGTGAATGAGATGAATAGTTTACAAAGTATTGTCCTTGTTTAAGACTTTGAGTAACTGAACTTCATTTACAAAATTTGATTGAAAGAATAGTTTCTTAAGTAAAAGCATAATCATCATTATACTCTTGTTATATCACTTACTACAAAATAATTAACATGTTACCTGAAATGCAATCTTTATTCTCAAGATTTTGAGATATTTTTCTTGAATTTTTTCACTTTTAAAAAAATTATTATTATTATTTTTACTTTATAATATTGTATTGGATTTGCCATACATTAACATGCATCCAGCACGGGTGTACACGTGTTCCCCATCCTGAACCCCGCTCCCACCTCCCTCCCCATGGGTTAATCAATTGGCTGATACATTTTGAGATAATGGAAAAGATACTTAAACTTCATCACAGGTCAGTGGTCAATATCCCTTCCATATATTCCAGAGCATGTCATAAAGTGATATTCTTTTCAAAAAACTCACAGGGGGCCCTTATTCTCCTTTTTTCTCATCTGCCTTTCTAGCCATATTATTCTTGCTACATTCTGTCCATTGGTATTTATGAAAACCCTGTCCACCTGTTGCTAAGTCCACCCTGACTGTTTCTTCCACTCAGCCCACAGAGGTGAATGCAATGTGCTCCTCAAACATGCAAGACAGATTCCTCAGTGTCTGTAGTGCCTCTGTTTGCTCTTTCAGTATGTGTCTGTTTTGGAGTGACCATGGTACTCTCGATTAATGCAACATCTTTACCATATGGACAACGTACTGTGACTTTATAGATGATATTTGAGTTTTCTAACAAGAAGTGTGTGGCTGGGCCTGACTTGGCTTTACTGATTTTTCTTTCTATGCTTTTCTTGTTTGATATCATATTTCTTAATCTGACATTCTTGTTCAACTTCTGTTCTCAAATAGAAATATTGAATAGACAAGGTCACATATCTGGCTCATTTAGCACAAGTGTATAGTAAATAATACGCCCATGAATGAGAGTAATAAAAATAGAATTGAGTTTCTGCTAAATTCTAATTAATGAGTCTAATTAGGTCATGCATAAATCTCCTTCCAAATTGAATACTATGTCTATTGTCTGTAAACATGAAACATCATGTGGTATGCTTTTGGGGGAAAAAATAGAAATGTGTCACAAGTAAGAACATTTTGGAAGAAAGAATAGTCTTAAAAAATCATGTGTCAAAGTTATGGAAATTCTTATAAAGGAAAAGGTGGCATGAAACAGATCACTGAGGTCAACAAGACAGATTCTTGACAGATTAGAGTTCTGATTTATTTAACTCTAGATTTTCTAATACATATATATTTCATAATGCTTACTGTGTATGTCAGGAAATTTATGACTTAAATATTATTCTGCTTAATTTATTTTGGACTTTCAGAGTATTTTATTTGTCAAAAGAAGTAGAATGTACTTACTTACATATCTTTAATATTTGTCTATGCAAGTAACAGACAGCATTTTTCTTCTTTTGGAACTGCATTAACATTCACCATCCACCAACATCAGTTTGTTTTTTCTCCGTTTCTTTTGTAATACATAAATTGAAATTCTAATGAAATCTGTGTTCTTGAAAGAGACTCATCAGATTACATAACATGAAACTATTTTCCCTTCCTCTCCCCAATGCTGTTACCAAGTGTTTTCAGTTTAAAGAAGTGTGAGGTTCCTCGACTCTTAGGTGTCAGATAGATCGTTACACTTGGCAGGTGTATCTGGTGCACAATTTGGCAGTACATTCAAAAATGTTAATCAAATATTTTACAAGTTTTAGTGGTTAATTATGAAGTCATGAAATTCACAGCTCATTTTCAGTCTTACATTTAAAAAATGAAACAAACTGAAAGAAAAGGTAGTGTGGTAAATAAAGACAATGCTCTTAGCATTGTTGGATCTTTGCACACAATGTTTTTAGTGGGTAATTGTTCATTAATGAGAAAAATCTGCCTCAAGAATTTATTCATTTTTCAAAGTGTACATATTTTCTGAAGAAAAAAAAAGATTTTTCATACTTCACTAAAAAATATGCACTGTTAATGCATCTCGTGATGATCAACTACACTACTGCACTTGGCAGAGTTCACAATTAATTAGCAAAATGTTCCTTTGCTTTCCTAGTTGATTGTGTTGGTACTTAACAGTTTTCACTAACATTGGAGAACATTTTAAGTACCGAAGATTTTTGAAAAGCATGTGAAATTCAAATTTGGAAAAGAAAATAGAAAGCTAAAAATCAGGATATATTTCTTATTAACTTTTGCTTTGGAAGGAAAACAGATGGTTGGAAAATTAAGGCCTTATTTATATCTGTTCACAGGAAGAGCTCAAAGCAAATTCTGAGTAAATGTACCAGCATCCATGTCCTTGAGTGTAATGACAGCTTTGGGAGAATGATTCAGAGCCCCTGAGGGAAGTGAACAAAAGATCCTTTTGTCTTTCATTTATTGCACAGCAGAGAATGACCACAGATGGAAAAGAGAGCCGTGTCTTTCCTGCAGGGTAAAGAATTCAAAAGCCAGAAAATTCATTAATGTCCCACAAGACCAACAACTAGTACTTAAATTTGGGCAATATGAAAATGAAAATCTTAATATAAAAAATAAACTGTTCATTTAACAAAAGTATATTCAGGCATACACATGTGTGTGGGCAAATACACGGACACACATACATCCAAAACTGAACAAGACTGAAAAGTTTTCATTTATTTTTTTTATTTATTAAAAGGTTTTTGACTTAATTATTTTTTAATTTAAATTTATTTTAATTAGAGGCTAATTACTTTACAATATTGTATTGGTTTTGAAAGTTCCATGTTTTGTTGAAATCATTTTTGTAGATTAACATACTTGAATACACAACTACATTTATAAATTGAAAGTAAGATGCTGATGGTACAAAAGGACCAGCTTTTCTTTTAGAGACACCTTGTGCAATAATTTTGTACCTCACTTTCCAAACACAAGCATGTTCAGCAATTCTTAAATATCCTTCTGCTTAAATCTATGGCTTACCCTCTATTCCTAATGCACTCTGTTTGTAAAGGTTTCCAATTCAGACATTGTTAGACATTGGCACCCAAGGGGTCTGGCATGGTTTCAATCTTAATGAAGCAATGACACAGCTGGCAAACCCATTGATCAAATTCCATTGCTTCATTTTCTTTTTAAATAAGATGGCTAGAGTTCTGCGGAATGTATCCCTTCAGATCAGTGGCTTTGTGATGACTTGCAGACATTAAGACTTGATTTTGAATCTGTGACATTCAGTGTCTAGAATACATTTTCTTAGGTAGTAAATTTACCCTCTGAAAACTTGGCGTCTCCCACGACAGTGGCTAAATGAGCAGTCTTGACCTTTTGTGTTTATGGGACTCACTGTATTCTGTCTTTATATTTAAGAATCCTCTATAGAATCCCATGGACAGAAGAGCCTAGAAGGCTGCAGTCCATAGGATCACAAAGACTCAACATGACTGAGCATACACATATGAACAGAACATCAACGTTCATGCTCAGAACGTCTGTGAGCCAAGATGCATACCCCTTTGTGCCCATAGACCTGTGTGACATTTTGGTGACGCCCACGGATCTGTTCTCATAATAATACTGTAAACGTATTTAAAGAAAAACAAAAGAAGCCCAAAAATATTCAAATACATTATCAAAATATTCTAAACAAAATTTGTGGTATGTGTTATGGATAATTTAACTACAGTTATCCTGAAGTAGTGATAACCATGAAGATTAAGTTGTAGTATATGCAACAACTATAATGTGACATGCTGCTGCTGTTGTGCTAAGTTGCTTCAGTAGTGTCCGACTCTGTGCGATCCCATAGACAGCAGCCCACCAGGCTCCCCCGTCCCTGGGATTCTCCAGGCAAGAACACTGGAGTGGGTTGCCATTTCCTTCTCCAATGCATCAAAGTGAAAAGTGAAAGTGAAGTCACTCAGTCGTGTCCGACTCTTAGCGACCCCATGGACTGCAGCCTCCCAGGCTCCTCCATCCATGGGATTTTCCAGGCAAGAGTACTGGAATGGGGTGCCATTGCTTTCTCCAGTAATGTGACATAAGTATCTGTAATTTATTGACATACCGTTGATATACAATATTATGTAAGTTACAAAGTATACAGCATAATGATTCACAAATGTTAAAGGTTATACTTCATTTATAATTATTATAAAATATTGGCTGTATTTCCTGTGCTGTGCAATATATCCTTTTTTTTAAAAAATTTATTTTATTTTTAAACTTTACAATATTGTATTAGTTTTGCCAAACATCGAAATGAATCCGCCACAGGTATACCCGTGCTCCTATGTCCTTGTGGCCTATTTACTTTATGTATAAGGGGAGAGGCAACACAGGAGTAAGGGATTAAGAGGTAAAAATCTGTAATTTCTATGGATAACAAAATCCCAGATACTGTTCTCCTGTTGGGATTTTTTCACTTTCTTCATATTGAAAGTAAAGAAAAAAAAATAGAACCTATTGTGGAAAAACAATGTAATGTTTTGTGCTTCTGTTCACACAATCGCTAACTTCTTGCCTTTGGACTGCAAGTTAAGGGTTTTACCAAATGCAGGAAATAGCATAAACTCCTGTTGCTTCATCTTGTAATTCTGAAAATATTATTGAGGCAAGGTATAACTAAGCCTGATTTTATGATTAATCTGTAAAAAGAGAATTTCAATGAAGACGAAAGCAATTTAACAGTTCACTATATATTTTCATTGAAATATGATCCAACCCACTGTTCTACTCTCAAAAAATAACTTTTCCATAGTATAGCACTAACTTCTAAAAAATGCCAGACACATAGAGGAAAATATGTCTTTAGAAGTGGTCAAGGAAACAGTGTTAAGCAATCCTCACTTGTCACAGCACTGTTGAATAAATCATCAAAGTTGCATGGCTCTCCATTTTCTTTAAGTTCTTGTTTCTTACAGGGTTTCACACGTAGTTCTTGTAAGATATGTTTTGTCTCTGCTGTCAGAATACTTGTCACCTGCTCCTTCTTATTCTCCCTGCACCTATATAGCTCTCTGATGTAAAGAGGTGCCAAGAGAGGAAGATCAACTACCATTAGGAGCTTGGCATTAGTAGGATTCAGATCAGGGAGACCCTTGCTTTTTATCTTCTCCTTCTGGTTACATTTCAACTGTCTGCACATTTAGATTAGTTTCTAAAATGTATTGCAAGGTCCTACACTAACAATGACCTTGGGAGTTCAATTTGTGGCTTGTAACATAAGCATGGTAATAGCTTTGAATGCTCAGAAGCCTCATTCCCATCTTGGTGTTCTACACAACCTATAATAATCAACATGACTCTTCTTCCCCACTTGACTATATGGAAGGACAGTGTCATCACCGTCTGGTTTTTAAACTGAAGAGTTCTAACCGGGAGGTCTCCACATCCATCTTCTACCTACATCAAATGTTATTCTAATTTTCTATTTAAATTGATATTCCATGACAATATGTATGATTTTCTCTGAATTGTAGATGGGAGTTGAGTTTGATGTGGACTTAACAAATGTTGGGTTGGAGTCAGAAAGAGAGAAAAATTATATCAGAAATATTAATAAGAATTATCAAGGCAAGGTACTTTTTTCCATCAAATATTAATGTGAAGAAGTAGAGAGTTGATTTTGGCGGTATTTTTAGTGATTAGATAATGACTCATTTCTTGCTATATTAATTAATTTCAAGTCATCACAGAATCAACAGTGGAGAGTTTTAAAATAATATTTTAAGGGTTTTGCCAAATAGACAATAGAAACTTATGCATATCACTGTCACTGAACTAAGCATCACTGGATGAAGAAAATGGACTTGATTATAGAAATAATAAATGAGAGAAAATAAAATCAAGAGAGAGTCAAATTACTGATTATTTTATAGAAAGTCGGCTAAACAATACCTTAGCCTTTAGTCACTTTATTTTTATTTTCTTTTTTTCTTTTTTTTTAAATTTTATTTTATAACTTTACAATATTGTATTGGTTTTGCCATATATCAAAATGAATCCACCACAGGTGTACATGTGTTCCCCATCCTGAACCCTCCTCCCTCCTCCCTCCCCATATCATCCCTCCAGGTCATCCCAGTGCACCAGCCCCAAACATCCAGTACTGTGCATCGAAACTGGACTGGTGACTCATTTCATATATGATATTATACATGTTTCAGTGCCATTCTCCAAAATCATCCCACCCTCTCCCTCTCCCACAGAGTCCAAAAGACTGTTCTATACATCAGTGTCTCTTTTTCTTTCTCGTACACAGGCCTATTTTTACCATCTTTCTAAATTCCATATATATGCATCAGTATACTGTATTGGTGTTTTTCTTTCTGGCTTACTTCACTCTGTATAATAGGCTCCAGTTTCATCCACCTCATTAGAACTGATTCAAATGTATTCTTTTTAATGGCTGAGTAATACTCCATTGTGTATATGTACCACTGCTTGCTTATCCATTCATCTGCTGATGGACATCTAGGTTGCTTCCATGTCCTGGCTATAGTGCTGCGATGAACATTGGGGTACACGTGTCTCTTTCAATTCTGGTTTCCTCAGTGTGTATGCCCAGCAGTGGGATTGCTGGATCATAAGGCAGTTCTACTTCCAGTTTTTTAAGGAATCTCCACACTGTTCTCCATAGTGGCTGTACTAGTTTCCATTCCCACCAACAGTGTAAGAGGGTTCCCTTTTCTCCACACCCTCTTCAGCATTTATTGCTTATAGACTTATGGATCGCAGCCATTCTGACTGGCATGAAATTGTACTTCATAGTGGTTTTGATTTGCATTTCTCTGATAATGAGTGATGTTGAGCATCTTTTCATGTGTTTGTTAGCCATCTGTATGTCTTCTTTGGAGAAATGTCTATTTAGTTCTTTGGCCCATTTTATGATTGGGTCATTTATTTTTCTGGAGTTGAGCTGTAGGAGTTGCTTGTATATTTTTGAGATTAGTTGTTTGTCAGTTGCTTCATTTGCTATTATTTTCTCCCATTCTGAAGGCTGTATTTTCACCTTGCTTATAGTTATTTTTATTTTCTATAGAATAATTATATTTTTCACCCTTTAGATTTTTGCTAGTTTTTATCCCAAGCACCAACAAACTTCCTTTTACATACAAACTTAATTAACTTTAATCCAAACTACAAAAAGGAGATGCTAGGGGTATCACAGATGTATTTGATGGTTGATTTAAATAGCATTTCTATGATATATATGAAATGCTACAAGCTAACCTGCCAATGGGGCTTAAAACAGTCTGCAGTTTTGCTTCATAAAAACAGACATGATGGATGTGGACAATATCTTTTTCAAATTGTGCCTTTGAATTTTTTAATACCAAAAAAAAAAAAATAGAAATAAATGAATGGAAGTGCAACAGAGCACTATTGCCAGACAAATGTCAGACGTCTGATGTGATTATGATTCGGCAGTTGTAAAGCAGTATGTCCAAGGAACTATGACAGCTAATAACAGAGCCATGTAGAAATAGATCCCTAGAGATCAAATTCATGTCCTCTGCCCCCAAGTAGTTCACTCCACTGAGCTGACAATTATTCCCCCCAATCAGTATGTGACTAAAAACATGAATGAATTTTTTTAGAAGGCTAAACTTATAGCTATTTAAATTGCTAGAAATAATGACATTTAAAATGATAGCAGTGATACTGCAATTTTTTTTAATTTGTCATTTCTACTTAGATATAATAACCAGAGTTAGTACAAAGGTACTAAGAACAATTTCATTATCAGTCAATGCAAATTGAAAGATAAAATTAAAGAGAGTTATCACTGTGAGGGAAGAATAGAACACTTTATAAGTCAGTCCTACATAGATTCTGCTGAATTAAACTGAAAGAAAAATAGAATGGATTAGAATTTATACCAGTAATTTTTAACAAGTTCTGGAAATCACACACCTAACATTAATTAATAAAAGTCAATATTACCTCTGAAGTGGACATTTGTAGTAGCATAGAAATCATAAAAACACTTCACTGATATTAAAACAATTTTCATCAGTGATATCACCACTAACATTATCAAATGTGGTAAGTTTCAAAATATAGGCATATTTTGCAAATAAATCTGTGAGAAGTGAAATGTAAGAACTAAGAACATATTAAAAATATGATGATATAGAATCCAAAGTATGTCCTGTTTCTTTTCATTCCTTCTTTCCTTCCTTCCTTTCTTTTTCTTCTTGTCTTCCATTCTCCCTGTTGCTTCACTCTCTATTTCTATTTAATTCAGAATACCTCCGTCAGTTTTTTTTTATTATTTGTTTTAATATATTTTATTTTATATTTTTAACTTTACAATATTGTATTGGATCCATCAGTTTTATAAGGCTAGGCTCAATAGTCTGGTCCAGTGAAATATAAGGTTCAGTACTTATCTGTGAATACATCAGTGTTTTGGGAGAGAAAATTTTACAGAAGAATGTTTATAAAGTTCTGTGTGTTGTATCATGGAAATTTATAGGAAGCTCTTAGATATAGAACATAGAAGACTGATAATATCTGAAGGTATCAGGGAATGATTATTTTAGGTAATGATTAAAATAGTGGTTTGAGATGCCTCTGTGTAGGCAGACGTTTGAAGTAAGACTGCATTTTTCAGAAAATTACCAGTTTTCAGAAAATTACCAGAAAAATACCATATCAAAAATGTTATGTAAATAAGGACTCATGTTCAACAATGATGAGAGAGGAGAGAGGATGCATAGTATCAGAAGATAACTGAATAACTGAGGTATTTTAGAGACAGAAATGCATCATCAACTGTATTAAGTAAATGATTCCAGTGGAAGGTCAGTTTTATTCAAAATGATTATGGGTCCCTCTTACATCCTTTCCCATTATTTTCTCTCAAAAAATGTGATTATTTGTTCAATATCCATCTATCTACTAAATGATGGACTATAAACTCAAAAATAGAAATAACATATCTGTATTATAATATTATAATTGCTGTATTACCAATGAAAATCACAGGGTAGGTGTTCTATGCTTATTTAATAAGTGAATAAACAAATTACTTTAGTCTGAGTAAATGAGGAATCTTGTAATTAAATATTTTCATAGTTATTAATGTAAGACTTATTGCATCTAAACATTTGGCTATGTGGATGACAGTGGTTATGTGGAAGGCAGACCCATAAATAGATCTTCCCAAGAGCCTCTTCTCTGGGTTATTCAGTTAAACACAAACCTAGAAAATTCTGTAAAAAGACTGCAAATATAATTAGGCAACTAATTAGCTGAATTTAGGAGATTATTCAGAGTGAAACAAGGGAGCTAAAGGCAATCTCAAATACTGTAGTGAGAATTATACTCTGTCAAAATCCTAAGGTCATTGCTTCTCAATCAAGACTACATTGGATCTAAGATTATCAAGCAGATTGTTTATTGAATAAAAAAAAAGGGAGGGGAGAGGTTGGGGAGTGTATCCCTCCAGTTTGGAAAGGAGTGTGAGGAGGAGGGGGAGATGTTGGGTGGTCTCAGTGGTAGTGGTGAAGTGCAAAATTTCCTACTGAGCATGAAGCAGTCAGGGATTAAGTGAGGAATTTGAGCAGAATCTGTAGAAATAATTAAACCATGATAATAAATAAAAGTTGCTGAAAGTTCCAGAGAGCATAATTGTGACAGAGTTTTTACCTATTATACTTGCTGGCTCTCTGTCAGCTCAGAAAGTTCAGGTTGGGTCATTTAAAGAATGTTCTGCAAAGCATAAGTATTTTTTAAATTTGTTTTTGGTTTTGTTTTGCTTTGCTTGCTGCTGCTAAGTCACTTCAGTCGTGTCCGACGCTGTGCGACCCCATAGACGGTAGCCCACCAGGCTCTCCCATCCCTGGGATTCTCCAGGCAAGAACACTGGAGTGGGTTGCCATTTCCTTCTCCAATGCAAGAAAGTGAAAAGTGAAAGTGAAGTCGCTGAGTCTTGTCTGACTCTTAGCGACCCCATGGACTGCAGCCCACCAGGCTCCTCCATCCATGGGATTTTCCAGGCAAGAGTACTGGAGTGGGGTGCCATTGCCTTCTCTGTTGCTTTGCTTAGGCAAGTGGAAAAGAAAATTGCTTCGAGCTTTTTGTTGATTTAAATTATTTGGATCAATAAGTAGCTAGAACAGGCCTGAAACTAGTATTCAATTTGAATGTTTAATGTATTAAAAATTATGGAACCATATACATTTTATAAGTATATATAAAAAACATATAAAACAAATAAAAAATAAATTAATGGCAACACCTGAATGTGACTAACCATGCTATTTGCTGAATAAAGTAATATATTGAAAAACAATGCTGACCCCTTTGTTCCCTGGTGGCAGTTTTGGAGTCATCCTGCCTGTGTGCTGGGCACTGGATAAGTTAACTTACACACCTCTTTTCAATCCTCTGTGGTTCAAAAGCTTTGTGATCCTAAATACTTGACTGAAGTATGCCATTTGCAGATTATCTTATTTTTTAAAGAAAAAACTATTTTTATTTTTTATTAGTGTATAGTTGATTTACAATGTTATGTGAGTATCCTGTGCACAGCAAAGTGAATCTGTTATACATATATCCACTCTTTTATACATTCTTTTCCCATATAGATTATTACAGAGTATGGAGTAGAGTTCCCTGTGCTATGCAGTAGGTCTTTATTAAGTATCTATTTTATGCACAGTAGTGTGTATATATAGTAATGTCTCTTGGATTGCAAGGAGATCCAACCAGTCAATTCTAAAGAAAATCAATCCTGAATATTCATGAGAAGGACTGATGCTGAGGCTGAAGCTCCAATACTTTGGCCACCTGAAGAACTGACTCATTGGAAAAGACCCTGATGCTGGTAAAGACTGAAGGCCAGAGGAGAAGGGGATAACAGAGGATTAGATGGTTGGATGGCATCATTGACTCAATGGGCATGAATTTGAGCAAGCTCCAGGAGATGGTAAATGACAGGGAAGCCTGGTAGGCATGCTACAGTCCAAGGGGTCCCAGAGAGTTGGACATGACTGATCAACTGAACAACAACAGCAACAGTGTGTAAATGTCAACCCCAATATCCTAATTTATCTCCATGACCCCCTGGTAAGATATATGCACCCCAATGTTCACTGTAGTATTATTTACAATAGCCAGGACATGGTAGTGACTTAAATGTCCGTCAACAGAGGAATGGATAAAGAAGATGTGGTACATATACACAATAGATTATTACTCAGCCATAAAAAATAATGAAATAATGCCATTTGCAGCAATATGAATAGATGTACAGACTGCCACGCTGAGTGAAGCCAGTTAGACAGAAACAAATATCATACAATATTGTTTATATGTGTAATCTTAAAAAAGGTACAAATGAATTTACCTACAAAATAGAAATAGTCATAGATGGAGAAAATAAGTCTCTTATTTCTTCCTATATTATTCTATCATAATTAAATTTAGGCTACTTTATACCAACATGTTTGTTAAAGTACAGACATTGTGTCAGCTGCATTTTCTACATATGCTTCTATTAATTTTTAAACAAATGCTGTATACTTTTTTTTTGCAAAATTTCTGACTATTTTTATTTCAGCTTATAACAATTTATTTACTTATTTTTGATTCAAGCAACTTATATGTTACTTTTATTTAAAAATATAATAAGGAGTGTATGCACATGATTAAACAAATGTGGAAAACAAATGAGCATCAGAAAGACTACAGAATGACTGGTCAACCTTCCTGCTGCAGGTGACCCCGCCAAGTTCCTTATCCACTGCACAGTCAACCATGGTTACCATTTATAGATTACAATTCTAGACCAACCATGGTCTAGAATTTGACCATTCTAGAAACCATTTGGTTATGTATACACTTGCACATTCCTTTATTATACCTGTGAAAATCGCTCTGTACCTTGCTACCTCAACATTATGTTTTAAATTCTTTTTTCTTGTTTTCTTTATTATTTTAGTGACTACACAATATTCCATTTTTAAGGATATGTAATTTTTTAAAATTTTCTATTGATAATCATCATTTGTTTATAACTACTAACTGCTGCATTGAATATCTAAATATATATGTTTAATATTTCACACTTCCTTTATTGAATAACAATTTTACAAATAGATTTTGAATAATTTTAGCTTCACGCAAAATTTAATGCAAAGTATAGGGATTTCCCACATACTCTGGGCATGACTAATGAGCAGCCTTCCCCATTATCAGCATTTTCCACCCTTCCCCATTATCAGCATTTTCCACCAAGAGGTACATTTGTTACATTGATAAACCTACTTGGATGCATTATTATAACCTAAAGTCCATACTTTACATTACAGATCACTTTTAATATGCATTCTATGGTTTGGACAAGTGCATAGTGACACATTTCCACTGTTATATTATCATATAGAGTATTTGCACTTTCCTAAAAGTACTCCACATATTGATTCTATACCAATTTCTAATTCATCCATAGAATGCAAAAAAAAAAAAAGAAAAAAATTATAGAACATTTTCACAAACGCTTTTACAGGTTCCTCAAAGCAGGAAGTGTAATCTCAATTTCAATTTAGCAAATTCAGGTTGCTACAGAACAAAATGACAGAACAAAATGATTTTGGTTGTTTACTCAACTGAGAGAGGGCAGAGAGAAATGGAAATGCAAGATTGGCACTAAGGCTCTGGGCTTACCCATAGGTGGACCCCTGTTAAATGCCACAAGCCACAAATAATCTGAAAGAAACAAGGGAGTATATAAAACTCTTTCCTGGTAAGCACCACTGAAGACAGAAAAACATTTATTTAGAAGCTTTTATTTAATGTCAACGATGAAAAAATTAGATGGAAGGACCATGCAATGAAGAGGATAAAACAGCAGCTTGTTATTATTATTTTTTTTAATGGCTAATGGTAAGAGGAAGGAGGACTAAATAAAGAAATAAGAGGAAAACCACAAAAAATTGGATTAGAAAATTAAGTTCAAAGCAGTCTTAGAATTGGTTGGCATTTGGGATGGTAAGGGGAGGGAAGAGGAAGGGGGGTTTGGTATGGGGAACACGTGTATACCTTTGGCGGATTCATGCTGATGTATGGCAAAACAAATACAATATTGTAAAGTAATTAACCTCCAATTAAAATAAATAAAAAAATAAAAAATAAAAATAAAATAAGAAGCAATAGGAAAACATTGGTCAGAGTTTAATATTCAGACAGCATCAATAGTTTTAACTTATACTTTTCATAAAAGTTATAGTTTGAATTCAATATCTTCTATAATTTGTCTGCAACAGTTTTGAGTATTTAATTTCCATTTAATTTACAGGTTTTTAAAGTTGGCAGTAGAAATCGGTTCCCAAGCAAAACTCAGACCTACCAAAAGAATTAAACAAATTTTATGTACTGTCAAGACAGTTTTATCTCTCCTCAAAAAAAAAAAAAAAAAAAAAAAAAGTACAGTATTGTTAACCTCCTACATGGTAAAGATGGAAAATGATTTTGAAATCAATCATCATGTCATATGCCCTTTAGCAAAATAAAATAAGTATTTAACCAGACTGAGATACTGATGCTTATAAGGAGCTTCATCTATGCTGATATTTTAGTTGTTTTTTATGATATGTTCATAAATAATAGATCTATAACATCCAAATATACTGTTGAAGAGTATTTTATAAAATACTTGGAAAGAGATGCTGTGTATTTTAACATATGCTGTGAATTGTATTAACAATATCTAACATATGGTTAACCACTTATTTTCTGCTTTATAGAGGGCACTTCCTGGAGATATTTTATTCTTAATTTACATTCACATAAAATTCATAGTTTGTGCACAATAGAGAGTGTAGCAAGCCATCCTATTTTATTAATGTTGATTACATTAAATTAATAATATTTATAAATAAAAAGGAAGATAAATATATTTAGATGACAGATGTACAAAGACATAGGTTTATGTAAGTATTGGTCAATATATATAGCATGGCATTCAGATTAAACGTAACATACTGCAGGTGACCATGTTTAGCAAATGTATATTCTAGTAAATACCGTGATTCAACAGTGTTTTATTAAAACATTTTTTATTCCCTTGCAATTTCCTTTACAATAGGAATTTTATAAGACTGTATATGCATTCTAAGTTGCTTCAGTCATACCCAACTCTTTGCAACCTCATGGACTGTATGTAGCCTGCCAGGCTCCTCTATCCATGGGATTCTCTAGGCAAGAATACTGGAGTGGGTTGCCATTTCCTCCTCCAGGGGATGTCCTCATGCAGGGATTAAATCTGCATCTGCTGTTTCTACTGTATTGGCAGGTGGATTCTTTACAATTAAGCCATCTGGGAATCCCAACTTATTGGCTTATATGCACTAATTTAGGATTTTCCACGTAGAGTTTTCTATACTCTTTGGTAAATGAAAAATATATATATACAGATAAATATTCTATGCTAAGAATGAATACCTATATGTTTTAATAGGCTTTGAAATCTATAACAAAACTGACCAAATTTTGGGAACTCTACTTTAATAATTCAAAGCAAAATAATGTTATATGTGATCATTATACAGAGGTGTTTTTGTTTGTTCTTTTTAAATCTATTCATCATCAAGTCCAGTTCAAAAATAACCAGTTGTATATTTCAAAGATTATTTTAATTATTTAATTATAAAATTATGCATAAATATCATGTAAACTACATAAAATCTGAAAATAAAAGCAAAAATTTAGAAAAAAAAAAGTGGTAGCCTACCAAAATGCAAATATTATTGACATTTTGCTTATATGTACTTTCTGTTTATATGTTTCTGCATGCTTTTTAAAAAGGTTGAAGTGACCACTTTTGGCAATGTAGAATTCTTTTGATTTCATATAACAGAAACAGAGGTACTTTTTCAATGACACAAAATTAATAAAATAATTTTATTTCGAATATTAGTAGATACCTAAAAATAGAAAACTTCAAGCAGAATTATATTTCATATGTGACTATCTCTAGAATTAAGTAAGCTTGTATATTTTATGTTTTTTCTGATATGATTAGTGAAAACTGAATCTTACTTCAAATTCAAAACAATTTCTTTTTTTAAATTTGAGTGACATGAATAATTTCCTATGATCTCTAACCATTTATCTATTAACTATCTTATGTGACTTGCTCACATGTTTTTGCCAAATTATCTTTGGAAAAATTGGACAGAGGAAGTGAATAGACGTGGAAAATTGCTCAACATCAACAATAATCAGGGAAATGTGATACAAAATTAAATCAATGATCAACTCATAACTGTTAGGATTACTATAATCAGAAAAAGCCTAAAGATAAGAAGTATTGGTGAGAATGTGGAGAAAAGGGGCCCTGTGTCCTGTTCAGTTCAGTTCAGTTCAGTCGCTCAGTCATGTCCGACTCTGCAATCCCATTAATTGCAGCACGCCAGGCCTCCCTGTCCAACACCATCTCCTGGAGTTCACTCAGACTCATGTCCATTGAGTCAGTGATGCCATCCCACCATCTCATCCTCTGTAATCCCCTTCTCCTCCTGCCCCCAATCCCTTCCAGCATCAGAGTCTTTTCCAATGAGTCAACTCTTTGCATGAGGTGGCCAAAGTACTGGAGTTTCAGCCTCAGCATCATTCCTTCCAAAGAAATCCCAGGGCTGATCTCCTTCAGAATGGACTGGTTGGATCTCCTTGCAGTCCAAGGGACTCTCAAGAGTCTTCTCCAAAATCACACTTCAAAAGTATCAATTCTTCGGCGCTCAGCTTTCTTCACAGTCCAACTGTCACATCCATACATGACCACTGGAAAAACCATAGCCTTGACTAGACGGACCTTTGTTGGCAAAGTAATATCTCTGCTTTTTAATATGCTATCTAGGTTGGTCATAACTTTCCTTCCAAGGAGGAAGCGTCTTTTAATTTCATGGCTGCAGTTACCATCTGCAGTGATTTTGGAGCCCAGAAAAATAAATTCTGACACTGTTTCCACTGTTTCCCCATCTATTTCCCATGAAGTGATGGGACCAGATGCCATGATCTTCGTTTTCTGAATGTTGAGCTTTAAGCCAACTTTTTCACTCTCCACTTTCACTTTCATCAAGAGGCTTTTTAGTTTCTCTTCACTTTCTGCCGTAAGGTTGGTGTCATCTACATATCTGAGGTTTTTGATATTTCTCCTGGCAATCTTGATTCCAGCTTGTGCTTCTTCCAGCCCAGCATTTCTCATGATATACTCTGCACATAAGTTAAATAAGCAGGGTGACAATAGACAGCCTTGACGTACTCCTTTTCCTATTGGGAACCAGTCTGTTGTTCCATGTACAGTTTTGTTGCTTCCTGATCTGCATATAGGTTTCTCAAGAGGCAGGTCAGATGGTCTGTTAGAGGGAATGTAAATTGGTGCATTGGAGAAGGAAATGGCAACCCACTCCAGTGTTCTTGCCTGGAGAATCCCATGGACAGGGGAGCCTGGTGGGTTGCAGTCCATGGGGTTACACAGATTCGGACGTGACTGAAGGGACACAGCAACAACAGCAACAGCAAAATTGGTGCAATCATTGTGAAGAACAGTATTGCAGGTCCTCAAAAGAATTAAAAATAAAACAATTATATGATCTAGCAGCTCCATTCTGTATATATACTTTTAGATTATACTTCTTTATAATATTTTTAATTTTCCAGGAAAAATATCTTAATTGAAGAAAAATGCTGTCTTATATAGATATAAAATTAAAAATTAAAGAAAAAAAAC
The DNA here is from genome assembly GCF_032452875.1 of Bos javanicus. Taxonomy (NCBI): domain Eukaryota; kingdom Metazoa; phylum Chordata; class Mammalia; order Artiodactyla; family Bovidae; genus Bos; species Bos javanicus. The sequence goes on along the minus strand of NC_083876.1, from coordinate 5,065,727 downwards.
CTCCATGTCTTAATGAGGTCTTAGATTAACTAGATTAATTCCAGTTCTTTGCATGATATGCTCATATTATTGTGCTCCCTAAAATATGAGTTAGAGATAATTGCTCCATAATGAGTAATTGGGTGAAAATACATTCATGGTTATATTTGGTAATATTGAAGTTTTTAAACTATTTAGAGTTCATAATATAATTAACATTTTATTAAATTTGAGTTGTTTCATGGAAAAAAATGTTATTTTCTGTTTTTTCATCAAACTTAATTACAGTAATTTTCAGAATTACCTCAGTGATATTGTTTTATTAATTTTTAGATACATAATAATTTTTCTCTTTTGTGGTCTTTTTTATTTTCATAAATTCTGATTATTATCACCATTCAATTTGTTCATTTGTTTCATAACCAGCCACTTATTAAACTTTCTTATTAGCTTTAATATGTTCAGTTTCTATACTAGAAAATCACATCATTACAAAAAATGATAAAATTAACTTATTTGCCATCATTTTATAATTCACAGCTATATTGCTTAACTTACTGAATTATGTCAAACTTCTATTAAATTGTTAGATAATAATATCAATTAGCAATTTTCATATTATCATTCTATCTAATGCTGGTTACCTCTAGGTGTTCAATATTACATAGTACACTAGAGGCTGATTTTAAATAATATATACTATATTAAAGTATGACCCAGAGGTTAATTTTTAAATAATATAAACTAATCAAAGATGTATCAATTACTAATTTTCTAAAGAAATCCTTTTCAAATCAGAAAAAAAAATTATTAAAATATTTTTCCATCTATTACAAATGACCAACTGGTTTCATTTACTTAACCAGTATATACATGTATATTAAACTCTCTAGTGCTTATTTTGAGGATAAAATATCACAACAGTATTACTCCTAGTGCCTTACACTTGCCTTTATTATCAGTGCTGTATCATATTTTACATGTGATTTTGTAATATTTTATTTGTTTACTCATCTGTATTCATTAAGATTTTACTTATAAATATATTTCTTCACATTCTTCACATGTCATGATCTATAGATGTTGTAAAATTTTAATATATAGCATTTAAAAGACTTATTTTACTGCTACTTCTAAATATTTCAGTATACATTATATTTAGCTTTTTATGCTATCATTTTCTGTCCATATTTATATAGTATCTATGTAATTCTTAATTTGTCTCCATATTTTTGCTGTTTCCTATTTCTTTAATTGTTTATGAATGTGGTATATGTTTATCACTATTATCTAAGAATGATCACATTCTGTGATTCATATTCCAATAAAATCTTGCATTTTACATTTAAATAAGTGTTTACATTTATCTGAAGTTTTATAACAGTTGCTATAAAATCACTTAGTACAAAAAAATCACTTAGTACATTTATTTCTTATTTAATTTATCTTCATTTCATACTTATGCATACATGAAGTCTTTTATGTTTAATTTTTGGAGGATTTACAGTTTATTAAGATAGTATAGAAAATACAGAACCAGAGATCAAATTGCCAATACCCACTGGGTCACAGAAAGCAAGGAGATTACAGTAGAAACACCTACTTCTGCTTCATTGACTATGCTAAAGTCTTTGTGTGAATAAAACAAACTGTGGACAATTCTTAAAGAGATGGGAATACCAGACCACCTTACTTTCCTCCTAAGAAATTTGTGTGCAGGTCAAGAAGCAACAATTAGAACTGGACATAGAACAATGGACTGGTTCAAAATTGGGAAAAGAGTATGCCAAAGATGTATATTGACAATCTGATTATTTAAATTATTATGCAGAGTACATCATATGAAATGCTGCACTGGATGACTCACAAGTTGGAGTCAAGATTGCTGGCAAGAAATATCAATGACCACAGACATGCAAATGAAACCACTTCAATGGCAGAAAGCAAAGAGGAGCTAAAGAGCCTCTTGATGAAGATGAAAGAGGAGAGTGAAAAAGCTGGCTTAAAACTCAGTATTCAAAAAACTGAGATCATGGCATCCAATCCCATCACTTCATGGCAAATAGATAGGGAAAATGAGGAAATACTGTCACGTTTCATTTTCTTAGGCTTCATGTTGATGTGTGGCAGAACCAACACAATATTGTAATTAGCCTCCAATTAAAATAAATAAATTTAAATTAAAAAAAAAACTAAAGAAAAATTAAAAAAATAATAAACTGACATAAAAATCACTGAGGATAGTTACTGCAGCCACAAAATTAAAAGATGCCTGCTTTATAAAAGAAAAGCTATGACAAGCCTAAGTTTTTAGTAACTCAGCCGTGTCCGACTCTTTGTGACCCCATGGACTGCAGCACATCAGGCTTCCCTATCCATTAACAACTTCAGAGCTTGCTCAAACTCATGTCCGTTGATTTGGTGATGCCATCCAACCACCTTATCTTCTACCATCCCTTTCTACTCCTGCCTTCAATCTTTCCCAGCATCTGGGTCTTTTCAAATGAGTCAGTTCTTCACATCAGTTGGCCAAAGTATTGGAGCTTCAGCATCAGTGCTTCCGGTGAATATTCAGGATTGATTTCCTTTATAATTGCATAGTTTGATCTCCTTGCAGTCCAAGGGACTCTCAAGACTCTTATCCAACACCACAGGTCAAAGGTATCAATTCTTGAAAAGCAGAGACATCGCTTTGCCAAAAAAGGTCTGTGTAGTCAAAGCTATGATTTTTCTGGTCGTCTTGTATGAATGTGAGAGTTGGACCATAAAGAAGACTGAGCATCAAATAACTGATGCTTTTGAACTGGGGGCACTAGAGAAGACTCTTGAGAGACCTTTGGATAGAAAGGAGATCATACCCATCAATTCTAAAGGATATCAACCTTGAATATTCATTGGAAGAACTGATGATGAAGCTGAACCTCCAATACTTTGACCACCTGATGTGAAGAACTGACTCATTGAAAAAGACCCTGATGCTGGGAAAGATTGAATGAAAGAGAAAGGGGCAATAGAGGATAGATATTTGGATGGCATCACTGACTCAATGGACGTGAGTTTGAGCAAGCCTAGGGAAACAGTGAAGTACAGCTCACTGTAGTTCATTGGGTCACAAAGAGTCAGACACAACTTAGCCACTGAACAACAATGAAGATATTATAGAGTGAACAGTAGCCTATATAAGTCTACTCTGAATTTATATTTTTTCTTTTCAGTGCATTAATAAAAATATACATAAGGCCTAATTACAATAACAAACACAAGCAAGGGTCTTGACACACATTTCGAATTGACTTCTAAAGTTAGATTACTTTTATATTACACAAGCAAAGCATAAGAGTTTTCCTTTCATCATCTCATCACATTTTATTAACACTTATAACAATTTTTTGCAAGTTGAAGAGGTCAAAAAGATAATTTTATCATTAGTATCACTTGAATTATAAATTAAATAAAATTGTTTATTAAAATTTTCTATTCATTACCTTTTTAACTTTCATTTTGCATCACAATTGTCTTTTTGTTGGCTGTATATGTACAGTGTACCTTCTGTAGGAACTAGCCCATTCTCTTTAGGATGACATTCATAGAAACCTCACGGTGGACAGATCCATGTCCTGGTCCTGCATACATATACAACTGTCTGTGTAGTAAAAACAGTAGGGACCTACAATAAAGCAAGGCTAATGGAAACCGTCCAAGGGACTCTCAAGAGTCTTCTCCAACACCAAAGTTTAAAAGCATCAATTCTTCAGTGCTCAGTTTTCTTTATAGTCCAACTTTCACATCCATACATGACTACTGTAAAAACCATAGCTCTGACTAGAAGGACCTTTGTTGGCAAAGTAATGTCTGTGCTTTTTAATATGGGGTCTAGGTTGGTCATAACTTTACTTCCAAGGAGAAAACATCTTTTAATATCATGGCTGCAGTCACCATCTGCAGTGACTTTGGAACCCCCCAAAATCAAGTCCTTTGGGCAAAAAAATGAAGCCCCTTGAAAGTCCCTTGGACAACAGAAGATTCAACCAGTCCATCCTAAAGGAAATCGGTCCTGCATATTCATTGGAAGGACTGATGCTGAAGCTGAAACTCCAATACTTTGGCCACCCGATGCGAAGAACTGACTCATTTGAAAAGACCCTGCTGCTGGGAAAGATTGAAGGTAGGAGGAGAAAGGGACAACAAGGATGGGATGGTTAGATTGCATCACCGACTCAATGGACATGAGTTTATGTAAACTCTGGGAGTTGGTGATGGACAAGGAGGCCTGGCGTGGTACAGTCCATGGGGTCGCTGAGTCAGAAATGACTGAGTAACTGAACTGACTAATGGAAACTGATCCATGGAATTAACATAATGATGATAAAAATGACTTCACAGAGGTTACAAATCCAAAATAATGTAAAATGTGGTGCTTTGGATAGCCATGTTTCCTGGTCAAATGGAGAAAAGTATATGCACTGTAACATGTCAGGACTATGCATAGAAGAAAGCCAAGCTGAGAGAGGAGGAAGGGAGGGGCTAGGCGAGAAGGCAGGGAGAAAGGGAGAAGAGGGGGAGATGTAACCATGATTCAATATTCATGCTTTGGATTCTTCTGTTTATAAGCCTATATTCACTGCTGCCCTTTCAGTTAGAAGAATCAATGAAGAATTAGTTCCTCCTGTCTGGAATGAATTCTACCTGAGTGCAATATATATGTAATAACCAGTGTCCAGAAAGGTACAGAAATTGGTAACAGAAGTCAAATATTCTAAGTGTAAGTCACTAAGTCCTGTGAGTGCTGTGAGTCCTCTTTGTGACTGCATAGACTATAGCCAATCAGACTCCACTGTCCATGGGATTCTCCAGGCGAGAATACTGGAGTTGCTGTTCCCTTCTCCAGGGGATCTTCCTGACCTGGGAATCAAATCTGGGTTTCCTGCATTGCGGGCAGATACTTTTTTTTTTTTTTTTTTTAACCATCTAAGCTACAGGGAAGCCCCAAATAGTGTAAAAGCAAATTCTAAATTGTAAAACCATAAGATTCAAGTTCTGAAAAGTAGGAGGAAAGAAGGATTTTCTTATATGACTTGGATTATGATAATACTTTTTTATGATATTATATATGTTTTAATGCCATTCTTCCAAATCATCTCCCCCTCCCTCTCCCACAGAGTCCAAAAGACTGTTCTATACATCTGTGTCTCTTTTGCTGTCTCACATACAGGCTTGTCATTACCATCTTTCTAAATTCCATATATATGTGTTAGTATACTGTATTGGTGTTTTTCTTTCTGGCTTACTTCACTCTGTATAATAGGCTCCAGTTTCATCCACCTCATTAGAACTGATTCAAATGTATTCTTTTTAATGGGTCAGTAATACTCCAATACTTTTTATGTAACTGAACATAAGCCAGTTAATTCCTTAGCTTTTACATATTTAAATTTAAATGACATTAAGGTTTGAGGGGAATGAAAAAATTAAAGGCTTAGAATTTGGGAATATATCCTTTTTGTTTTTGTTTCTATATTTTTAAAGTTTATTTTCAAGTAAAGGATAATCTCTTGACAGTATTGGGTTGATTTCTACCAAACATCAACATGAATCAGCCATGGGTTTACCCATACCTCGTCCAACTTTAACAACCCTCCCAGCTCGCTCCCCATCCCACCCCTCTAGGGTGTTATGGAGCCCAGTTTTGAGTTCCCTGAGTCATACAGCAAATTCCCATTGGCTATCTATTTAACATATGACAAAAATGAAAGGGTGGGATGTATGGAGAGGGTAACCCTCTCCATACATCCCACCCTCTCATTCTTCCCCCTAGCTGTGCACATAAGTCTGTTCTCAATGTCTGTGTCTTCATTGCTGCTCTACAAAGAGGTTAATCAGTACCATCTTTCTAGATTCCATATATAGGTATTAGAATACAATAATTGTTTTTCCCTTTCTGACTTCATTCGGCATAATAGGCTCTCGGTTCATCCAGCTCATTAGGACTGGCTCTAATGTGTTCATTTTTATGGCTGAGTAATATTCCATTGTATTAGATTTAGCATCAGTTATTCTGGTGAATGTTCAGATTTTATTTATTTTAGGTTTGACTGGTTGAATTTCCTTGCAGCCCAAGGGACTCTAAAGAGGATTCTTCAAAAGTACAGCTCAAAAGCACTGATTCTTCCATGTTCAGCTTTTTTTATAGTCTAACTCTCACACCCATACATGACTACTAGAAAAGCCATAGCTTTGATTAGGAGGGCATCTGTTGGCAAATTAATGTCTCTGTTTTTTAATATGCTGTCTAGGTTTGTCATTGCTTTTCTTCCAAGGAGCAAGGATCTTTAAATTTCATGGCTCCAGTCACCATCTGCAGTGATTTTGAAGACCAAGAAAATAAAGTCTGTCACTGTTTCCACTGTTTCCCTATCTATTTCCCATGAAGTGATGGGACCAGATGCCATGATCTTAGTTTTCTGAATGTTGATTTTAAGCCAACTTTTTCAATTTCCTCTTTCACTTTCATCAAGAAGCTCTTTAGTTCCTCTTCACTCTCTACCATAAGAGTGGTATCCTCTGCATATCTGAGGTTATTGATATTTCTCCCATAATTCTTGGTCCCAGCTTGTGCTTCATCCAGCCCAGCATTTCACATGATGTACTCTGCATAGAAGTTAAATAAGCAGGGTGACAATATGCAACCTTGATGTACTCCTTTTCTGATTTGGAGCAAGTCTGTTGTTCCATGTCCAGTTCTAAATGTTGTTTCTTGACCTGCATACAGATTTCTCAGGAGGCACTTAAAGAGGTCTGGTATTCCCATCTCTTGAAGAATTTTACACTGGTTATTGTGATCCACACTGTCAAAGGCTTTGGCATAGTCAATGAAGCAGAAGTAGACATTTTTCTGAAGTTCTTTTGCTTTTTCTGTGATCCAACAGATGTTGGTAATTTGATCTCTGGTTCCTCTGCCTTTTCTAAATCCAGCTTGAACATCTAGAACCCCAGGAATTCTCCAGGTCAGAACAGTGGAGCAGATAACCTTTCCCTTCTCCATGGTATGTTCTCAACCCAGGGATCAAACCCAGGTCTCCTGCATTGCAGGCGGATTCTGTACCAGCTTAGCCACAAGGGAAGCCCAAGAATATTGAGGTGGGTAGCTTATCTTTTCTCCAACAGATGTTCCTGACCCAGGACTTGAAATGGGGTCTTCTGCATTGCAGGCAAATTCTTTACCAACTGAGTTATGAGGGAAGCCCTGGTAGAGGTTATAGCTTTTTAATATGTTATATCCAATGATTAAGAGCTCAAATACAACCTGAGAATTTCTGATTTCTAATCAGGGCTCATTTTACATATTTCCCTACAGACAAATTCCCCATTAGGCTTCTGCAGTCTTTTCTTTTTTAATAAAAGAGATTATGTTCTTTACATATAAATGCCCTTCATTTGATGACATTCCTCATAGTAGTTCTACAATGCAGGTTTCCAAGACCTAATGTGCATTACTACTTTAATTATCTAAATATCCTAAAGCTACTTGATTTTTCTTCATAGGCCTCTTCATACTCCTCTAGATAAGGGTACCTGATATGTATAATAGAAGCCTCTGTAATGCATCAAGAAATATACACTATTATCATGGCCTACACAAGACCATTTCCAGTGGTTCTCTTTTTCATATTGGCCACTGACTTTCAATTAACACATTCACTATTTAAAAGTCACATAACTTTACTGGTTAGTATTCAGAAAAGGATAATAAAAAGGCTTCGACAAGTAAACAGTGCTTCCAATTCTTACCAATTGTTGTACATGCAGAATTTTTTAACCTAAGCATATTTATTTATATCTATTCTTGTTAAATACAATCTTCTTGAATTTTATACATCAGTCTATTCTGATAAGAAATTCCTGAATCTTAATTTCTCATCCATCATTTTATTTATTTTTATGCTTCAGTCATCCACACAACTGATAAACTTCTTTAGTTTGATCCACATTGCTTGAAAAACTATGTCAAAGGACAATGCTGTGAATTTTAGATACATATCTCTGAACCTTGGTTTACATATTTCTAAACTGAGACACTTGAGCTTGATAACCTCAGTGGTCTCTTCCACCTCTAAAATTCTACATGACAAGCAAATAATAGCCATATTGTGATAAATTAATATTCTTTAGAAGACATACTCACATATGATATTTAAAATATTTATATCTCTAGATCTTTAATAATTTTATCATTAATTATTTTTAAAATTCAAGATGTTGAGAAAGTTCACTTAAGCAGGTTGATAGGTAGTCCAAAGCTGCCTTATGTTTTCTCCACATTTTTTTGCCTTAGTCATGTAGGACGTGTTTCCCTTAAGCTTTGTGTTAATTTTGAAGCAATCTATTTTATTTAAGAACTGGCCTGTCTTTAAGCAGAATATATCTTATGAAAAATGCTTTTCTTAGGCTTCATATTAATGATTATTATTTTAACAGATCTTGCCTGGGAGTCTGTTTTCCCATATCACCGCTTTCTCATTTGGAGACACAGAGCTCAGAGCCCTTTCTCCCTGGCTAATCTTATATCTATATTATCTCAAGTTGTATGTTGTGGGAGAATAGGTATGCAAAACTTTCACATTCTTGAGGCATTCTTTTTATCTATTGTCAGAAGTCAGTTGAAAATTATATAATGCCCTGCTTAAACTAGTGAGGTGGGCACTCTCCTACCTGCTTCCATTGTATTTTCTGGAAGCTTTCTCTATCTTTTCATGTTAATAAAATCTCTGCTACACAAAACTCTGAGTGAAACTGCATCTTTGGTCCCAGAGTGAAATTTTCTCCTTTGAAGACTACAAACTTGGCACTGTTCACTGTAAGCTACCAATGCGTACTAGAAATTCTCAAGTATAGAATTATAACTCACCAGTATGTTTTAATGACCCATTAAACATTGCCAGTTAATTGGTTGATACTAACAATTAAGTATCTATGCCATTTTTATTTAAAAAATTGCAGTATGTTTCACTTCAAGAAAGTTTATTAACTCTTTGTTAAATTGAACTGAACATGCATACATCCAACCAACCACTATGTTCAAACACTGTGAATTGATAAAAATCAAAGAATGAATAGCCAATAAGCATGTAAGCACTTACACTGATGAATTGAAACAAAATATAACTTGATTATGCATATGGTATATAATGATCACAGTCAGTGAGCAAGTAACTTAGTCTGAAGATAACTTAATGCATGTGTGGGGGTTAGTGTGTATGTAATTTTGTGAAAAAATCTGGGAATTATACATGGATTGGATGAGAATTATTGAGAGTTTTAACGAATATTAATGTTAGCCAAATGGATAACAAGAAGTGGTAACATTTTATCTGTTCTGAGTGAGAAAAAGTTTGGTCTAACAGGAACTCTGCAATTTCAGACTTAATTAATTTATACTATGAGATGGGGGAGAGATCAGTAGACTAGTAGGTCAGAGGAGGATTCTTTCTAGAAATGATAGTTAACCTAATTGATGAGAGGATAGTTGCTTTGTTGCAGTTCCAGGATCTGTGTGAAGGTAGAGAGTGCAGTATTTCAGGTAAAGAAAACGAAGTTCAAGGTGCTGGAGAATAGGGCAAGATGTGGTTCTGGAGTAGTGGTGATGAGAGTGGTAAGCATGAGGTCATAGAGTCCAACAGGGCTGCAAAGTTAGCTTCTAAATATACAATCAGTTAAAGATTTTAATTAAAAACAAAGCAAAAACAAACAAACAAAAAATCTCTGAGAAAATAGGGAAATTGTAGGACTACAGGAATCAAAGGAGGGAGAGAAGTTAAGAGAGCACTGCTGTGGTCCAGACAAGAGTCTATAGGGACTATGATAATAGTGAGATAGGGGAATGAGGCAATTTTGATTTAATTTGAAAACATATTTGTTAGTAGCATATTTTATTTCTAGTGGATGGAACTTTTATTTATTTAAAAGACAAATAAATTTGATTAAGAAAAATTCACCTTTAAAATGAGAAATTTATAAGTTGATCATAATATATATGATAGTATTTGAACATGAAATGATATATGACCATGTTAACATAAAAGTTTTGGAAAAATAAAACAAAATTTGAAAAATTTTGATATTTCATAAAAATTTCCCCCCAAAATTCTTGAGAGATCGAACAAATAAAAATATAAAATAAAGTTTTCTGCTATAGAATATAAAGTTTGTATGAAATCATGATAATGAGATGAATCTTCCAGTTAAATATGAGGATAATGCATTAGGTATAAGATTCAATTTTAGATCATCAACAAAACAATTTCTTTGAACTCTATTTTTTTGTATATTTCAGTGAAAGAGTCTAACATCTCCTGTGATCACGCTTAAAAACAATCACTTTTGCCAGGATTACTATACAGAGAAAGTGTCACTTATACATGTATCCCCAATTTTTAGTACAGTGATAGGTTTTGGCTGAAAATGGTAGGATCACATAGAGTTGGGGAGAATCTGGTCTCAAAGAAAATCCTTCCTATGTCAATGCACCCCTTTTCCCTAAAGTACAATTAAAAAAAAAACATCCATCACAAAGCCGTTGCTCCTTCTTAACAAACAAAAAGATAATAATTTACCTTCTTGAAAAATATACACAAAGTCATACCTAAGAATCAAATTCTAATCCTTCTTTAAGTATCCAGTCATTACTCTTCTTAACAAGAATAAGTTTACATACATTTCATCCAGCCACTTTACATCCATTGTAAAGTGGCTGAATGAAAAAAAGAATCACCAAGATAACAAACAATTCTCATTTGGAAAGGGAAAAAAAAGAAGTCAAATACATTTGGTTGACATTTTCCTTGACAACAATAGCCAAAAATGTCCTAAGTAGTTAAATAAGTCTTTTGTTAGTTTTTATTTCCCTAAAGTATGCCCATGGAGCATATGAACCATAGCCCTAAATTGTCCTACAGGGTTGTTACAGTGGGTTGTAATTTAGCTATGTTATCCGATTATGTTAATTGACAGATTATGAGGTTTTTAGTAACTTTATGAACTCATAAACTAAGCAAGTAGTTTTGCTGTGATATGATATTTGAATGTTGAACTTGTCCTGTGAATTTCTAATTCGACAGCAGAGTAACACTCAAACTTTTAACCCTGAAAATTATGGCTTTCATTTTTGTAAATACTTGAGGACAATATGAACTATTTTCCTCCAGGCTATATTCAAAGTTTTGCTGTAGTTGTGATTCAGGGGCCTCATAGAGATCAGGCATCTTCTACTTATTTGGTTCTCCCTCTCTCATGCTCACTTTTCCTATAAACGGCCTTTATTTGAAATAAGTGTAGTCTTGCTTAGATAATTCAGGTTTTTTCATTTCTACAAAGTTAATGCTTATTTGACTCTCAGTCAATTTTTGTTGCTGAGTGAAGGGAGAAGGGACTTCTTTTAACACACTGCATGTTAATGTCTCTACTTCATACTGGTCAATTTACATAGAAATCATTAAAAAAATCATAAAAAATCCCAATGTTCATTTCAACTCTATTTACAGTAGCTGGGACATGGAAGCAGCCTAGATGTCCATTGACAGATGAATGGATAAAGAAGCTGTGTTACATATATACAACGGAATATTCAGTTCAGTTCAGTTGCTCAGTCTTTTTGGACTCTTTGTGACCCCATGGCCTGCAACACTCCAGGCTTCCCTGTCCATCACTGACTCCTGGAACTAGCTTAAACTCATGTCTATGGAGTCAGTGCTGCCATCAAACCATCTCATACTCTGTCATCTCCTTCTCCTCCCACCTTCAATCTTTCCCAGCATGAGGGTCTTTTCAAATCAGTCAGTTCTTTGCATCAGGTGGCCAAAGTGTTGGAGTTTCAGCTTCCAGAAAAGCATTTACTTCTGAATTATTGATTATGCCAAAGGTTTTGACTGTGTAGATCACAACAAACTGTGGAAAATTCTTCAAGTGATGGGGATACCAGACCAACTAACCTGAATCTTGAGAAACCTGTATGCAGGTCAAGAAGCAACAGTTAGAAATGGACATGGAACAAAACAGACTGGTTTCAAATTGGGGAAGGAATACAACAAGGCTGTATATTGTCACTCTGCTTATTTAACTTATATGCAGAGTACATCATGTGAAATGCCAGGCTGGATGAAGCACAAGTTGGGATCAAGTTTGCCAGGAGAAATAACAATAACCTCAGAAATGTAGATACTACCACCCTTATGGCAGAAAGTGCAGAGGAACTAAAGGGCTTCTTGATGAACATGAAAGAGGAGATTGAAAAAGTTGGCTTAAACCTCAACATTCTGAAAACTGAGATCATGGCGTCCAGTCCTATCACTTCATGGCCAAATGGGAAGCAGTGGAAAAAGTGACAGATTTTACTTTGGGGGGCTCCAAAATCACTGCAGATGGTGACTGAAGCCATGAAATTAAAAGATCCTTTCTCCTTGGAAGAAAAGCTATGACCAACCTAGACAGCATATTAAAAAGAAGAGACATTAATTTGCCAACAAAGGTCCACCTATTCAAAGCTATGGTTTTCCAGTAGTCATGTATGAATGTGAGAATTGGACTATAAAGAAACCTGAGCACGGAAGAATTGATGCTTTTAAAACTGTGATGTTGGAGAAGACTATTGAGAGTCCTGGGATTGCAAGGATATCCAGCCAGTTCATCATAAATGAAATCAGTCCTGAATAGTCATTGGAAGGACTGATGCTGAAGGTGAAACTTCTGTACTGTAGCCACCTGATGCGAAGAACTGATTCATTGGAAAAGACCCTGATGTTGGGAAAGATTGAGAGCAGGAGGAGAAGGGGAGGACAGAGGATGAGATAGTTGGATAACATCATCACCTCGATTGAAATGAGTTTGTTATAGCTCTGGGAGTTGGTGATGGGCAGGGAAGCCTAGAATGCTGCATTCCTTGGGGTCACAAAGAATTGGAAACAACTGAGAGACTAAACTGAACTGAAAGTGAAAGTGAAGTCGCCCAGTCGTGTCCAACTCTTTGCAACCTCATGGACTGTAGCCTACCAGTCTCCTCCGTCCATGGAATTTTCCAGGCAAGAGTACTGGAGTGGGTTGCCATTTTCTTCTCCAGGGGATCTTCCCGACCCAGAGATTGAACTGAACCTCTACCAACTCTCATTCTATCAGACTGGAGACACTAATATTCACCTTTGCTATTTCAGAGTTTAACACAATACCATAGTGGGGCAAAAGCCAAAATTTACATGTCCAGGTTGTTCTGAAAGGGAATCTATTCCAAACAATGCAATGTATTAGTGGGTAACCACGATCACTGCTTAGTTGAAAATCCACATTCTCTATTTAGATGCAACCAGCTACGGCAGTTCCTCAGAATTTTTTTTCTGTGCATCCTCAAAGATTTCAATGATAGTTCAGTTCAATCGCTTAGTCGTGACCCACTCTTTGCAAGCCCACGGATAGCGGTATGCCAGGCCTCCCTGTCTATCAACAACTACCGGAATTTAATTTAGGAAAACTCATGTCCATTGAGTCGGTGATACTATTCAACCATCTCATCCTCTGTCATTCCCTTCTCCTCCTGTCATCAATCTTTCCAGGCATCAGGGTTTTTAAAATAAGTCAGCTCTTTGCATGAGGTGGCCAAAGAATTGGAGTTTCAGCTGCAGTGCTTTCAGTGAACACTCAGGATTGATCTCCTTTAGGATGGACTGGTTGGATCTCCTTGCAGTCCAAGGGACTCTCAAGAGTCTTCTCCAACACCACGGTTCAAAGTATCACTTCTTTGGCTCTCTGCTTTCTTTATAGTACAACTCTCACATCCATACATGACCACTGGAAAAGCCATAGCCTTGACTAAATGGACCTTTGTTGGCAAAGTAATGTCGCTGCTTTTTAATATGCTGTCTAGGTTGGTCATAACTTTCCTCCCAAGGAGTAAGCATCTTTTAATTTAATGACTGCAGTCACCATTTGCAGTGATTTTGCAGCCTGAAAAAATAAAGTAAGCCACTATCGCCACTATTTCCCTATCTATTTGATATGAAGTGATGGGACTGGGTGCCATGATCTCAGTTTTCTGAATGTTGAGTTTTAAGCCAATTTTTTCACTCTGTTCCTTCACTTTCATCAAAAGGTTTTTAGTTCTTCTTCACTTTCTGCCATAAGGGTGGTGTCATCTGCATATCTGAGGTTATTGATATTTCTCCTGGCAATCTTGATTCCAACTTGTGCTTCCTCCAGCCAAGTGTTTCTCTTGATGTACTCCACATATATGTTAAATAAGCAGGGTGACAGTATACAGCCTTGACCTACTCCTTTCTCTATTTGGAACCAGTCTGTTGTTGCATGTCCAGTTCTAACTGTTGCTTCTTGACCTGCATACAGATTTCTCAGAGGCAGGTCAGGTAGTGTCTGGTATTCCCATCTCTTGAAGAATTTCTCACAGTTTATTGTGATCAACTCAGTCAAAGACTTTGGCACAGTCAGTAAAGCAGAAATAGATATTTTTCTGGAACTCTCTTGCTTTATTGATGATCCAGTGGATATTGGCAATTTTATCTCTGGTTCCTCTGCCTTTTTCTAAATCCAGCTGGAACATCTGGAAGATCACGGTTGACATACTTTTGAAGCTTGCTGCTAAGTCGCTTCAGTCATGTCAGAAGACCACAGCCCACGAGGCTCCCCCATCCCTGGGATTCTCCAGGCAAGAACACTGGAGTGGGTTGCCATTTCCTTCTCCAATGCATCAAAGTGAAAAGTGAAAGTGAAGTCACTCAGTCGTGTCTGACTCTTTGTGACCCCATGAACTGCAGCCTACCAGGCTCCTCCATCCATGGGATTTTCCAGGCAAAAGTATTGGAGTGTGGTGCCATTGCCTTGGATCGGAGAATTTTGAGCATTACTTTACAAGCATGTGAAATGAGACCAATTCTGCAGTATTTTAAGCATTATTTGGCATTGAGTTTCTTTGGGATTGGAATGAAAACTGATCATTTCCAGTCCTGTGGCCACTTCTGAGTTTTTTAAAATTTTCTGGCATATTGAGTGCAGCACTTTCACAGCATCATCTTTTAGGATTTGAAATAGATCAACTGGAGTTTCATCACCTCCATTAGCTTTGTTCATAGTGATGCTTCCTAAAGCCCATTTGACTTCACATTCCAGGAAGTCTGGCTCTAGGTGAGTGATCACACAATCGTGACTATCTGGGTTGTGAAGATCATTTTTGTATGGTTCTTCTGTGTATTCTTGCCACCCCTTAGTAATATCTTCTGCTTTTTTTAGGTCCCTACCATTTCTGCCCTTTATTGAGCCCATCTTGCATGAAATATTCCCCTGGTATCTCTAATTTTCTTGAAGAGATCTCTAGTCTTTCCCATTCTATTGTTTTCCTCCATTTCTTGGCACTGATCACTGAGGAAGACTTTCTTGTCTCTCCTTGCTATTCTTTGGAACTCAGCATGCAAATGGGTATATCTTTCCTTTTCTCCTCTCCTTTTGCTTTTCTTCTTTTCACAGCTGTTTTTAAGGCCTCCTCAGACAGCAATTTTGCTTTTTTGCATTTCTTTTTCTTGGTGATGGTCTTGATCCCTGTCTCCTGTACAATGTCAGAAACCTCTGTCCATAGATCTTCAGGCACTCTGTCTATGAGATCTAGTCCCTTAAATCTATTTCTCACTTCCACTGTATAGTCATAAGGGATTTGATTTAGGTCACCCCTGAATGGTCTAGTGGTTTTTCCCACTTTCTTCAATTTACATCCGAATTTGGCAATAAGGAGTTCATGGTCTGGGCCACAGTCAGCTCCCGGTCTTGTTTTTGCTGACTGTATATAGTTTTTCCATCTTTGGCTGTGAAGAATATACAATCAATCTGATTTCAGTGTTCACCATCTGGTGATCTCCATATGTAGAGTCTAGTGTTGTGTTTTTAGAAGAGGATGTTTGCTATGATCAGTGTGTTATCTTGGCAAAACTCTGTTAGTCTTTGCCCTGTTTCATTTTGTACTTCAAGGCCAAATTTGCCTGTTAATCCAGGTGTTTTCTGACTTCTTACTTTTGCATTCCATTACTTTATAATGAAAATGAATTTTTTTTTTCTTGGTGTTAGTTCTAAAAGGTCTTGTAGGTCTTCATAGAACCGTTCAACTTTAGTTTCTTCAGCATTACTGGTCAAAGTATAGACTTGGGTCACCGTGATATTGAGTGGTTTGCCTTGGAAATGAACAGAGATCATTCTGTTATTTATGAGATTGCACGAAGTACTGCATTTCAGACTCTTGTTGACTATGATGGATAATCCATTTCTTCTAAGGGTTCTTGCCCACAGTAGTAAATATAGTGGTCATCTGAGTTAAATTTACCCATTCCAGTCCATTTTAGTTCACTGATTCCTAAAATGTTGACATTCATTCATGCCATCTCCTGTTTGACCACTTCCAATTTGTCTTGATTCATGGACCTAACATTCCAGATTCCTATGCAATATTGCTCTTTTAAGCATTGAACCTTGCTTCTATCACCAGTCACATCCACAGCAGGGTGCTGTTTTGGTTTTGGCTCCATCTGTTCATTCTTTCTGTATTTATTTCTCCACTCATCTTGAGTAGCATCTTGGGTACCTACTGACCTGGGGAGTTCATCTTTCAGTGTCGTATCTTTCTTCCTTTTCATACTGTTCATGGGGTTCTCAAGGCAAGAATACTGAAGTGGTTTGCCTTTCCCTTCTCCAGTGAACCACATTTTCTCAGAACTCTCCACCATGACCCGCCGGTCTCAGGTGGCCCTACATGGCATGGCTTAATTTCATTGAGTTGAAAGTCTGTTGTTATTTATTAACTGCAGATGTTTTAAAGTCTGAGACACTTTTTATAAGGTATATCAAAGTATATTTTATTTAAGCAGAAACACTATAAATAGCATGTCTCTATATATTTCCACAGTGGGTTTTTTAAATTGTTCACTTACATTAAGTATGTATCTACTATTTTTCCTTTCTCTCCTTCTTCGCTCTCCAGTAACTACTAAATTCCAATAATATGAATTTGTCACCAGTGCCTGAGCCAGCTCAGATTAGCTTAATGAACCTTTAAGAAAGCAGTCAATTTCTTCTTTCTTTTCTTTTCTTTTCTTTATAGTGATTCAGATTTAATTTTGCATATGTAGTGAAATGACTCTAAAATAATCTCTCAGAAAAAGTATTTTGTTGAGACAACATAATTTTGATATAAGAAGATAAAATAATATTCACAAAGGAGCATCCTACAAGCAAATTGCTTATGTAACAATTATTTCTTTGTTTTTAAACATTGAACCATTTTTATGACAATTTTAATTTAGTGGTTTTATTTAGAGATTTGAGTTTTTCTAGATGAGGATATTGACACTTGTGGCACATATGTGATTTCTTAAATTATAGTCCCTTTATCTTTCCAGCTAAAATATGAAAAAAGTACCATTTTTCATATTTTAGCAGAATATTTTAACAGAATCTGCAAAAAAAATATGGCTTTTTGACAATTATCATTTTGAACAAACAAAAATAAAACAAATTACATTTTCCATATATATATATATAAAAGGAAAACATTTTGTTTAATATACTTCACATTTTAACATACAAAGAAATCATATCATAAATAAGATAAAATATCTTTAATTATTTGAGTAAAATGCATATGTATTTAAAATGTTAAAACATTTACATTTTCTTACAGATCTTTTGTATTATATTCATATTTTTGTTAAACATATATGTAATCTCTTTTCAAAAAATGTAAATATTGCTCCAAAAAGGAACATTTTTTAATGATATAATGCATATGTCAACATTGCTGCTATTGCTGCTGCTGCTACATTGCTTCAGTAATGACCAACTCTGTGCAACACCATAGATGGCAGCCCACCAGGCTCCCCCGTCCCTGGGACTCTGCAGGCAAGAACACTGGAGTGGGTTGACATTTCCTTCTCCAATGTCAACATTAGCAGACATACAAAAACATGTTGTCAATTTTAGGTAAAATGTGTTAAGCTAATTTTGATCTTCTACAATAAACATAATTGAAAACAGAAGATTATAAAACTATTTTTTGAGTTTAATGAATCCAAAATGCAAAATAGGTTCCATTCAAGATCAAAGATCGAGGGTTCTAAACTATTTTAATGGTTAAGAGGTGAATGTTATAAGTCATGGGGACATAAGCATTGAGAAGAGAATTGGGGAAAGATAATGAAAATCATTAAAAAGAAGTAATGCACTTTCATACTTTAAACGTGTTTGTTCATATGAGGACACTTTAGCCTTTAGTCAAATCACCAATACAATACAATAGGTTCTCTTCTGACTACAGAACTCACCTAAAATAAAGCCACTCATTTTTATCATCTTATGTTTCTTGACATATTTCACATATAGGTGGAAATGTTGTATTTAAGAAAAGGCAAAAATAGAATAAAATATTTGAAATTCCTGTTTATATCTGTCATGTATCTAATCATCCTATGACAATGGCTAGTACTAGATGCTTTGCTCTATGCTAAAACTCAAACTATTTTATAGGAATCTACTTAGTAAAGTTTGCCATTATTGTCACTCTATGGATAGAAAAATTATACAACTGGTTAGTTTCATGGATTTGGAATATGAAGCCTGGATTTCTGGTTTGCAAACCTGTGTAAAGTTCTTTGATGTTCATGAATGGCCCAAAACACTTTCAGCCTAAGAAAGATGTTGCAGGTGAACTGATGAGATCTATAATTTAATGATAGCATATGAATTGTTCCAGCAGTTTCTGGCTATTGCAACAGGACAGTGGAGAGTTGTTGGAAGGCAGGGCTTGAATGTATAGCTTCCAATTTGATTATTTTGCTTCAAACCCTCACTTCTCAACTTACTAGCAAGTTGATTTATTTTTCTATCTCATATTATCATATACAGAATGAGATAATATGGTGTTTATGCCTAAAATAACTAATCGAATGTAAAAACTTTATATCTGTAAAGCAATTTTTAGGTTGAAATTCCATTAGATTCCATAATATGTTCAATGTTTGTTTAGTTCATGCTGAATAAATAAATAAGAAATAAATAATGGCTCATTGAAAAAGACTCTGATGCTGAAAAGGCTAAAGACGAAAGGAGAGGAGGGCAGCAAAATATGAGATGGACATGAATTTGAGCAAACTCCAGAAGAAAAATCAAGTGGGCCTTAGGAAGTATCACTATGAACAAAGCTGCTGGAGGTGATATAACTACAGTTGAGCCATTTCAAATTCTAACACATGATGCTGTTAAAGTGCTGCACTCAATATGCCAGCAAATTTGGAAAACTTATCAGTGGCCACAAGTCTGGAAAATGTCAGTTTTCATTCCAATCCCAAAAAAGACAATGCCAAAGAAGATTCAAATCATCGCACAATTGCACTCATTTTACATGCTAGCAAGGCTATGTTCAAAATTCTCCAAGCTAGGCTTCAACAGTATATGAACCAGGAACTTCCAGATGTTCTAGCAGAATTTAGAAAAAACAGAGGAACAAGAGAGAAAATTGCCAAAATCTGTTGTCTCATAGAAAAAGCAAGAGAATTCCAGAAAAACATCTACTTCTGTTTCATTGACTATATGAAAACATTTGACTGTGTGGATCACAGCAAACTGTGGGAAATTCTTCAAGAAATGGGGATACCAGACGACTTTATCTGCCTCTTGAGAAACCTGAAAGCAGATTAAGAAGCAAAATTTAGAACTGGACATGGAACAATGGACTGATTCCAAAATGGGGAAAAAAAAGTACATCAAGGCTGTATATTGTCACCCTGCTTATTTAACTTATATGAGGAGTACCTCAAAAGAAATGCTGGGCTGGATGAAGCACAAGCTGGAATCAAGATTTCTGGGAGAAAAATCAATAAGCTCAGGTACACAGATGACAGCACCCTTATGGCAGGAAGATAAGAGGCACTAAAGAGACTCTTGATGAAAGTGAAAGAGGAGAGTGGAAAACCTGGCTTGAAACACAACATTCTAAAAAGGAAGATGATGGCATCCAGTACCATCAGTTCTGGAGAAGGCAGTGGCACCCCACTCCAGTACTCCTGCCTGGAAAGTCCCATGGATGGAGGAACCTGGAAGGCTGCAGTCCATGGGATCACTGAGGGTTGGACATGACTGAGCGACTTCACTTTCACTTTTCACTTTCATTCATTGGAGAAGGAAATGGCAACCCACTCCAGTGTTCTTGCCTGGAGAATCTCAGGGGCGGGGGAGCCTGGTGGGCTGGCATCTATGGGGTGGCACAGAGTCGGACACGACTGAAGTGACTTAACAACAACAATCATCAGTGCAGTTCAGTCTCAATTGTGTCCGACTCTTCGTGACCCCATAGACTGTAGCACGCCAGGCCCCCCGTCCATCACTAACACCCAGAGTTTACCCAAACTCATCTCCATGGAGTCGGTAATGCCATCCAACCATCTCATCCTCTGTCATCCCCTTTTCCTCCTGCCCTCAATGTTTCACAGCATCAGGGTCTTTTCAGATAAGTCAGTTCTTCACATCAGGTGGCCAAAGGATTAGAGTTTCAGCTTCAACATTAGTCCTTCCAATAAGCACTCAGGACTGATCTCCTTTAGGATGGACTGGCTGGATCTCCTTGCAGTCCAAGGGACTCTCAAGAATCTTCTCCAACACCACATCAAAAGCATCAATTCTTCAGTGCTCAGCTTTCTTTATAGTCCAATTCTCACATCCATTCATGACTACTGGAAAAACCATAGCCTTGACGAGATGAGACCAGTCCCATCACTTCATGGCAAATAGATGGGGAAACAATGGAAACAGTGATAGACTATATTTCTTAGGCTCCAAAATCACTGGAGATGGTGACTGCAGGAACAAAATTAAAAGACACTTGCTCCTTGAAAGAAAAGCTAGACCAACCTAGATAGCATATTAAAAAGCAGAGACATCAATTGCTGACAAACGTCCATATAGTCAAAGCTATGATTTTTCTACTAGCGATGTATGGATGTGAGAGTTGGACCGTAAAGAAGGCTGAACATTGAAGAATTTATTGTTATGAACTGTGGTGTTAGATAAGACTCTTGAGAGTCCCTTGGACTTCAAGCAAATCAAACCAGTCAATCCTAATGGAAATCAATCTTAAATATTCATTGGAAGGACTGATGCTGAAGCTGAAGCTCCTGTACTTCTGCCATCTGATGTGAAGAACTGACTTATTAGAAAAGACCCTGATGCTGGGAAAGATTGAAGGCAGGAGGAAAAGGAGATGACAGAGGACTTGATGGTTGTATGGCCTCACTGACCCAACGAACACAAATTTGAGCAGGTTCCAGGAGATGGTGAAGGATAGGGAAGCCTGGCATGCTGTATGTAGTCCATTAGGTCACAAAGGATTGGACACGACTTAACAACTGAAACACAATCAAGAGTTAGTGAAAGACAGGGAAACCTGGCATGCTGAAGTACATGGGGTCACAAAGATGACTTTAGGGACAAAAATAACAAAATAAATGAATCAGTTTTAAAGTTAAAAATTTGGCCCTGGACAAATATCAGTATAAATAAATCTGAGAAAAAATATTTTAAAGGAATACAATTTCTGAAATATCTGTAAGCATTATTGACCCTACCCCACTGCAAGTAACTAGTCTATTGGACTTATCTAAATGTTAATGGTGCTAAAAAACAACTAATCAACTCAAAGTTTGTGTATTATTTCCAGTGAGTACTGCAATTTCATTCCTGGCCTTCATTTGATGTTATTCCTTACAATCAATATACATGGGTATATAGAATATATTAAAATTTTAAACACCTGTACTCAAATGTGTTCGCTTTGTAAGTTAGTATATGTAGACAATGTCACGTCTTACCTTTACTAAAAGCCCTGTTTGATTTTAATGTGTCAGTGGAATAAATACTTAATATATAAAATAACAGTTAAAGTATATAAAGGATTTTCCCTGTAGCTTAGACAGTAAAGAATCTGCCTGCAATGTCAGAGACCAGAATTTGATCCCTGGGTTGGGAAGGTCATCTGGAGAAGGGAATGATAATCCACTTCAGTATTCTTGCTTGGATAATCCCACAGACAGAGGAGCCTGGTAGGCTACAGACCGTGATGTCACAAAGTATATAAAACCTTGATGTTCAAATTTAGAATAGAATCTATTTCTTACTTTTACACACTGAAACATATCAGGTTAATGGTCCAACCTCAAAAAGTTATTCTTTTTTGATTCAGTTCAGTTCTGTCGCTCACTTGTGTCCAACTCTTTGCGACCCCATGGACTGTAGCATGCCAGGCTTCCTTATCCATCACCAACTCCCAGAGCTTGTTCAAATAACTGATTTCCTTTTGGACTGTTCAATTCAGTTCAGTTGCTCAATCGTGTCTGACTCTTTGTGACCTCAATGACTGCAGCACAGTCAGGTCTCCCTGTCCATCACCAACTTCCAGAGTTTACTCAAACTCATGTCCATTGAGTCAGTGATGCTATCCAACCATCTTATCTTCTGTCATTCCTTTCTCCTCCCACCTTCAATCTTTCCCAGCATCAGGGTCTTTTCAGATGAGTCAGTTCTTCATATCAGGTGGCCAAAAGATTGGAGTTTCAGCATCAGCATCAGTCTTTCCAATGAATATTCAGGACTGATTTTCTTTATGATGGACTGGCTGGATCTCCTTGCAGTCCAAGGGACTCTCAAGAGTCTTCTCCAACAGCACAGTTCTAAAGTATCAGTTCGTCAATGCTCGACTTCCTTTATAGTCCAATTCTCACATCCATACATGACTACTGGAAAAACCATAGCTTTGACTAGATGGATCTTTGTTGGCCAAGTTCAATTACATAATTATTAATCATATTTTCATTGTATAGTTACAAAATACACTATTAAGAAAGATGAATGAACATTAAAATCTAACGTCCACAATTTCCTCTTGAGTTTCCTAAAAATATTTACCACTATTTAAAATATAATATTTAATTGACTTTTGAGAAATTTAAGGAATAAATATTATAGTGACAAATCAAATAAGCTATGTGTTAGCAAAGAAAATATTTAATAATGAGACCAAGGTACTAAAACACAAGGGAGATCACAAAAATGTAAGACAAAAGTCCATCCTAAGTAAGTGGACATATTTCAGCCTCCAAAATGCAAAGTAAAATGTATAGTCAAGGAAGTTTCTGTTTTTATTCTGAACCCACTCTAAGTTCAAGTTCTGGATGTTTATATTGAATACAAGTTTCTTTAAAATGTAAATTTTACTTTCTAATATGAAAATCTTATGATAATTTGCAAATAATGCATTCATAGAAATTGGTTAGCAGTTATTAGTTAAATTGAATTAAAAGATTTTTTGATTAGTTACAATATCTGTTCATTAATTAAATTTACTGTTTGAAAATCATAAATCAATAACTTCTTGTAACCTCTGTGCTTTCATGTAAATAGAAGCATGCATTAGAGTATCTGTTTCTGGATATCAGAAGTTTCTTGTGAACACATGATGGACTTAGTCTGGTTAACCTGTCAGAAAGACATTGACATGAAACACTTCATTTTCTGTTTCTAGGCACAATTTCTTCCAACTTTTGTAACTTAGAGATTTCTGAAAATATACTTGAAAATACTGTACAATTAAAGTCTAAATTGTTATTTTTATTTTCAAAATTATATTCCTCAGGTATGATGTAATTATTGTGTGATTGGACTGTACTAATTATTCAATTATTACTATTAGTATAAAATATCTTTAGGTATGTTATGTGATATATAAATCATTGCTGCTACTGCTGCTAAGTCGCTTCAGTCATGTCCGACTCTGTGTGACCCCATAGACAGCAGCCCACCAGGCTCCCCGGTCCCTGGGATTCTCCAGGCAAGAATACTGGAGTGGGTTGCCATTTTCTTCTCCAATGCATGAAAGTGAGAAGTGAAAGTGAAGTCGCTCAGTCGTGTCCGACTCTTTGAGACCCCATGGACTGCAGCCCACCAGGCTCCTCCGTCCATGGGATTTTCCAGGCAAGAGTACTGGAGTGGGGTGCCATTGCCTTCTCCGATATAAATCATTATTGATATATAAATCAATAATATAGTTGGACTATTGTTGCTGTTACTATTATTTTTCTTCTTATTATTGACAAAGTAAAGAAATTGTTATGGCATTTTCCCTATAAAAATAGATAACCTTTGTTTACCAGAGATTATTTCCAGAAATGAGAAAATAATGATGTGGCATATTTATTCTAAGCTGTCTTATACACATATCTACAAAATAAGGATATTACCCCAAACTAAAACAGCATTAACTAATTTTTAAATTTTGCTTTGGAGAAGTAAGAACTTGTATTTATTTTTCTTCTAAGATTTGGATTTTATTTTTAGACTAAAATTCTGTACATTTCCCCATTGTCATTTTCAAGTAAAATCTTTATGCTTTCTTTACCATATTTAAAATATATAGCCAATGGGAATTTGCTGTATCACTCAGTGAACTCAAACCAGGGCTCAGTAACCAACTTGAGGAGTGGATAGGGTAGGAGAAGGGAGTGAGGTTAGGAGGGAGGGAGCATATATCTGTCTGTAGCAGGTAGCTCAGCTGGTAAAGAATCCACCTGCAATTCAAGAGACCTTGGTTCTCTTCCTGGATTGGGACAATCACCTGGAGAAAGGATAATCTACCCACTCCAGTATTCTTGGGATTCCCTATTGTCTCAGTTGGTAAAGAATCTGCCTGCAATGTATGCGATCTCGCTTTGATCCCTGGGTTGGGAAGATCCCCTGGAGCAGAACAAGGTAACTTACTTACTCCAGTGTTCTTGTCTGGAGAATCCCCATGGACAGAGAGGATCCTGTCAGGCTACATGTAGCCTATGGGGGTCTCAAAGAGTCGGTCGAACATGACTGAGCAACTAAGCACAGCACAACACAATTCTGTAAAGCAATTATCCTTGAAAACAAAAATAAATGTATTAAAAAAAATGTTTATGTTTTCTTACTGGATTTGTACAATTTAAAGACTAGCAAGATTAAAGGAATCATTAACCTTAAACCTTTAGCAAATAGCACATTGGTGTGATATTAATAAAATTAGATATACACTTTTTAAAGAAAATTAATTAAATAAGAGCACTGCATACTAATTTAGAAGTCCTCTTTTGGGAATATGTACTAAGTATAAGTCTATTAAGAACAATGGGTCCATTACTGATTGAGACAGAAATTTTACATAATACCTACTTCAACACTGTTTAAAATTCACAAAATGTTTCTACACCTAGTACTTTCTTCACTCCTTAAAACAAACCAATGAGATAAGCTTTATTGTATTTTTTCAATATGGATTATTAGGGAAACTGCAAGTTTGCTAGCTTTTTGCAATGAGGAAACAACAAACTTCTTCTGGATTCCTATCCTACAATGAAACTTTTCTTTCATAATTTTTAGGATTCATAATACCAAAAGATTTCCTCCAAAAAATAAGTGATGGAAAAGCCAAAAGGATCTTAAATGTTGGACAGAAAATTATTATCAGTGACTTTTAAGGGCATATTAAACAATGATTGATACAATTATAAACCCTTTATAAAGCTATTATAACAATAATAAATACAATTCTTATCATGAAAAATAATGAAGATATAACCTTATGATTATGTAATATTCAAAATTTTGTATGTGGCAGTCAATCATCATGGGGTGGGGGGGGATTTCCCTGGTGGCTCAGCTGTAAAGAATCCACCTGCCAATACAGGATACTAGGGTTCGATACCTGGGTTAGGAAGACCACCTGCAGAAGGAAATGGTGACCCACTCCAGTATTGTTGCCTGGGAATTCCCATGGACAGAGGATCCTGGGATGCTATAGTCCATGGGGTTGCAAAGGGTCAGACAATACTTATTGACGAAACAACAACAACTAAGCAATCTTCATACTAACATTAGGACATAGTGGACACATTAAAGAGAGTTCAAAACCTCCAGTATTTTCTTCATATGTATAATTTATACAACCTAATTACAACTGATAAATTTAAGTTTTAGTAAATTCTGTTCACATTCTGTTTTCATTAATTTAATATCCAAGAATCCATAAAATTTGATTTATGGTCAAGACAAAAACTAGCCAGGGAACGTGAATTAACACCAAGGATTAAGATAAAAATGCAAGTCACCATTTCCCCCTCACTTATTAAATGTAATTGTTTCAGAGGGTATTTTAAAATGCTCTATAAAACTAAAACAAATATAATTCAGCCAAATATAGGTAATACTTTCTTTTTATACATATGTATTTTTTATTTTATTTTTTTAACTCAAATTCTTAGAAAAGTACAACTTTCCAAAAATATGTAATACTTTCTGAGTGTTTCCTTTTTTATAATAAAATGTGAAAGTAACACATTTTCTAAATATATGTACTATTATAACTCATTAGATATTATGTATACACATAGTACTCTATTCTCTTTTCTTTGTGTGTGAAAGTGGACCACCCTCATTCCAGTGAATTCTATGTTGAACTTCTTTTTTTCTTATTTTTCCCAACGCCATGTTCCCCATAAATGCCATCATCTTGGTATTAGAGATACTCACAGACATAGTAGGAAAATGAAATACGTTCTCACACTAGAAAAATGGTGGTGCTAGAGAAGATTCTTGAGAGTCACTTGGACTGCAAGGAGATCAAACCAATCAATCCTATAGGAAATCAACCCTGAATACTCTTTGGAAGGGATAATGCTGAGGTTGAAGCTCCAATACTTTGGCCTTTGGTGCGAAGATCCAACTTATTAGAAAAGACCATGATGCTGGGAAAGATTGAAGGCTGGAGGAGAAGGGAACAACAGAGGATGAGATGGTTGGATGGCATCACTGACTCAATGCACATGAGTTTGAGCACAGTTTGGGAGGTAGTGAAGGACAAGGTAGCCTGGCATGCTGTAGTAAATGGGATCACAAAGAGTCTATATAAAATATCTACATTTAATCCTGTACATCAGAGACAGTGTTTTTTGTTTGTTTGTTTGTTTTGTTTTTGTTTTGTTTTTGGTAAGGAGCCAATATAATATATTTTAGACTTCATTGGCTATCAGGTCTCTATCATAATTATTCTGTTTTTTTTTGTTGTAAGGCAAAGCAGGCATAGACTAAAATAAATGAATGGGAAGGAACAGCTTTGGCCCACAAGCCAAATCTGTGTTTGCCAACCTCTTTTTAAATTATACATGCAGTTTTTTATGTATAGGTCTTTAGTTTCTTTAGGTAGATATATTCCTAAGTATTTTATTCTTTTCGTTGCAATGGTGATTGGAATTGTTTCCTTAATTTCTCTTTCTCTTGTATCATTATTAGTGTATAGGAATGAAAGGGATTTCTGTGTGTTGATTTTATATCCTGCAACTTTGCTATATTCGTTGATTAGCTCTAGTAATTTCCTGGTGGAGTCTTTAGGGTTTTCTATGTAGAGGATCATGTCATCTGCAAACAGTGAGAGTTTTAGTTCTTCTTTTCCAATTTGGATTCGTTTTATTTCTTTTTCTGCTCTGATTCCTATGGCCAAAACTTCCAAAACTATGTTGAATAGTAGTGGTGAAAGTGGGCACCCTTGTCTTGTTCCTGACTTTAGAGGAATTGCTTTCAATTTTTCACCATTTAGGATTATGTTTGCTGTGGGTTTGTCATGTATAGCTTTTATTATGTTGAGGTATGTTACTTCTATTCCTGCTTTCTGGAGAGTTTTTATCATAAATTGATGTTGAATTTTTTCAAAGGCTTTCTCTGCATCTATTGAGATAATCATATGGCTTTTATTTTTCAATTTGTTAATGTGGTGTATTACATTGATTGATTTGCGGATATTGAAGAATCCTTGCATCCCTGGGATAAAGCCCACTTGGTCATGGTGTATAATCTTTTTAATGTGTTGTTGGGTACTGATTGCTAGAATTTTGTTAAGGATTTTTGCAACACTGGTGAAAGAAATCAAAGAGGATACCAATAGATGGAGAAATATGCTGTGTTCATGGGTAGGAAGAATCAATATAGTGAAAATGAGTATAATACCCAAAGCAGTCTATAGATTCAAAGAAATCCCTATCAAGCTACCAACGGTATTTTTCACAGAGCTAGAACAAATAATTTCACAATTTGTATGGAAATACAAAAAAACCTCAAATAGCCAAAGTGATCTTTAGAAAGAAGAATGGAACTGGAGTAATCAACCTGCCTGGCTTCAGGCTGTACTGCCAAGCCACAGTCATCACGACAGTATGGTACTGGCACAAAGACAGAAATACAGATCAATGGAACAAAATAGAAAGCCCAGAGATAAATCCACACACCTATGGACACCTTATCTTTGACAAAGGAGGCAAGAATATACAATGGATTAAAGACAATCTCTTTAACAAGTGGTGCTGGGAAAACTGGTCAACCACTTGTAAAAGAATGAAACTAGAACACTTTCTAACACCATACACAAAAATAAACTCAAAATGGATTAAAGATCTAAACATAACACCAGAAACTATAAAATTCCTAAAGAAGAACATAGGCAAAACACTCTCTGACATACATCACAGCAGGATCCTCTATGACCCACCTCCCAGAATATTGGAAATAAAAGCAAAAATAAACAAATGGGACCTAATTAAACTTAAAAGCTTCTGCACATCAAAGGAAACTATTAGCAAGGTGAAAAGACAGCCTTCAGAATGGGACAAAATAATAGCAAATGAAGCAACTGACAAACAACTAATCTCAAAAATGTACAAACAACTCCTGCAGTTCAATTCCAGAAAACTAATGACACAATCAAAAAATGGGCCAAAGAACTAAACAGACATTTCTCCAAAGAAGACATACAGATGGCTAACAAACACATGGAAAGATGCTCAACATCACTTATTATCAGACAAATGCAAATCAAAACCACTATGAGGTACCATTTTACGCCAGTCAGAATGGCTGCGATCCAAAAGTCTACAAGCAACAAATGCTGGAGAGGGTGTGGAGAAAAGGGAACCCTCTTACACTGTTGTTGGGAATGCAAACTAGTACAGCCACTATGGAGAACAGTATGGAGATTCCTTAAAAAACTGGAAATAGAACTGCCTTATGATCCAGCAATCCCACTGCTGGGCATACACGCAGAGGAAACCAGAACTGAAAGAGACACGTGTACCCCAAATTTGATCACAGCACTGTTTATAATAGCCAGGACATGGACGCAACCTAAATGTCCATCAGCAGATGAATGGATAAGAAAGCTCTGGTATATATATACGATGGAGTATTACTCAGCCATTAAAAAGAATACATTTGAATCAGTTCTAATGAGGTGGATGAAACTGGAGCCTATTATACAGAGTGAACTAAGCCAGAAAGAAAAACACCAATACAGTATACTAACGCATATATATGGAATTTAGAAAGATGGTAATGATAACCCTGTATGCGAGACAGCAAAAGAGACACTGATGTATAGAACAGTCTTTTGGACTCTGTGGGAGAGGGAGAGGGTGGGATGATTTTGGAGAATGTCACTGAAACATGTATAATATCATATATGAAATGAATTGCTAGTCCAAGTTTGATGCATGATACTGGTTGCTTGGGCTGGTGCATTGGGACGACCCAGAGGGATGGTACGGGGAGGGAGGAGGGAGGGGGGCTCGGGATGGGGAACACGTGTATACCTGTGGTGGATTCATGTTGATATATGGCAAAACCAATACAATATTGCAAAATAATTAACCTCTAATTAAAATAAATAAATTTATATTAAAATAAATCATGCATGCAGTTGAGACATACATAAAAGCTTTTTTTATTAATTTAATTTTTTAAATTATTTTATTTTATTTTTAAACTTCACAATATTGTATTAGTTTTGTAAAATATCAAAATGAATTCGCCACAGGTATACATGTGTTCCCCATCCTGAACCCTCCTCCCTCCTCCCTCCCCCATCCCCATACCATCCCTCTGGGTGTCCCAGTGCACCAGCCCCAAGCATCCAGTATTGTGCATTGAACCTGGACTGGCAACTCGTTTCATACATGATATTATACATGTTTCAATGCCATTTTCCCAAATCTTCCCACCCTCTCCTTCTCCAACAGAGTCCATTAAACAACCACCCCTAGCAACTTTTTTTTTTTTTTTCATAACAATATTCTCTCATGCAACCTTAGGCAAGTATTATTAATCAGAGCTGTTTAAAGCATTTTTGGTCTGAATTGTGCATCAAACAGCATTGCATTTATTTTTTAAGAACTTTGCTTAAATGTAAGTGGTTTATTGTTCCATACTAAAAATCTTCTTTCTTTTTTTCTTTTTTATAAAAGTGAGAAATTATACCATTAAAATATTTATATTTGGAGTTAACAGTTGCATGCTCACAAAACAAGGACCATCAATAATATTCACTTTGATTCTTTTTATGATGATACACAGTAATTGGATTCAGCAGTAATTCTAAACACAGCCCTGAGGCACTGATTTTTCAAACAGTTCTGTCAAAGTTATGTAAGAAGAAATGAAGCAGTAGCTTGTTGAGTCATATCGTGGAATGGTTTTAAAATACGCTTATTGAGCAAAAGAAACTGGGATGTGTTTAGTTTGTTTCTTTCAAAAATTTTGGCAGTAATACCCAGAATTTAGCAAGAATAGTTGTCATTTCTTTATCAATCACAATCCTGATGTACCAGGTCTAAGTTTAAGCAAAAAAAGTAATCAAACTAAGTTACCAGAAAATTACAACATGACTTCAGTCTCATCTAGCATGTTTTCTTTTTACTTCATATCCATGAGATACACTATATCATGCACAGAGAAAAATAACATTTATATTTGAATTTTAAAAATGTGAAGATTGTGGGTATTTCTTAAATTGGCTCACTCATTCACTGTCTTTGAAAAAGCAATTTGTCTACTTAATATTTCAATTATCTTTAATAGGTATTTGGAAACTGCCTGATAAATTCAAGTAAGTAACTAATATCAGTCAGTGAAGGAAAGTGAAAGTCATTCAGTCATATGCGACTCTTTGTGATCCCTCTGGACTATAGAGTTCATGGAATTCTCCAGGCCAGAGTACTGGAGTGGGTAGCCATTCCCTTCTCCAGGGGATCACCCACGTCTCCAGATTGCAGGCAGACTCTTTACTAGATGAGCCATAAGAGAAGCCCAATATCAATCGTAGTACTTAAATTTTAGTGAAAATAAGAACATTGTTTTTAAGATGACCTATAATGTCTGCATCTAATCTCATGGAATTTCTTATTCATTAAACAATAAAAATAAAATAGATAAATGTCAAAACTTTATTTGAACAAACTAAGACATCAATTGCATTAAGAATATGTTAAGAATTATATTTCAATATGTTTAGCCTCAAGGAGATTCATTAAAATTTTGTTTATAACGTTGAAAATATGAAAAAAATTATATTATCAGAAATCATTGATTAAATAATGTGACACCTTTGTGTCCTATTATTTAATAATATGAAAGAAGAAAATTCAATGGCATGAAAAATGTTAAGGGTGTAACATGAAGCAAAAATTTTATAAAAGAGGATAGTGGGATAAAGCGTAATATTTTACATGACACATTGTTAGAAGAAAAATTCTGACTTATTTAAATTTATGTAGATAGCACTTCGTAAGGGCTAAATTCAATGTTCAGTACTTGTGTTCTTAAGATATGGGGAAAGTAAGCTATTAAATATATGGGGAAAGTAAGCTACTCCTCGTCCAAGGTAAGGAGAAGCAGCTGCGATTTGCTGGAGCAGCTGTGAAGAGATAACCCACGTCTAAGGTAAGAGAAACCCCAGTAAGACGGTAGGTATTGCAAGAGGGCATCAGAGGGCAGTCACAGTGAAACGATACTCACAGAAAACTAGTCAATTTAATCACACTAGGACCACAGCATTGTCTATCTCAATGAAACTAAGCCATGCCCTGTAGGACCACCCAAGACGGGCAGGCATGGTGGAGAGGTCTGACACACTGTGTTTCACTGGAGAAGGGAATGGCAAACCACTTCAGTATTCTTGCCTTGAGAACCCCATGAACAGTATGAAAAGGTGAAACGATAGGGTACTGAAAGAGGAACTCCCCAGGTCAGTAGGTGCCCAACATACTACTGGGGATCAGTGGAGAAATAACTCAAGAAAGAATGAAGGGATGGAGCCAGAGCAAAAACAATACCCAGTTGTGGATGTGACTGGTGATAGAAGCAAGGTCTGATGCTGTAAAGAGCAATATTTCATAGGAACCTGGAATGTCAGATCCATGAATCAAAGCAAATTGGAAGTGGTCAAACAGGAGATGGCAAGAGTGAATGTCGACATTCTAGGAATCAGCAAACTAAAATGGACTGGAATGGGTGAATTTAACTCAGATGACCAATATATCTACTACTGCGGGCATTAATCCCTTAGAAGACATGGAATAGCCTACACGGTCAACAAAAGAATCAGAAATGCAGTAATTGGATGCAATCTCAAAAATGACAGAATGATCTCTGTTTGTTTCCAAGGCAAACCATTCAATATCACAGTAATCCAAGTTTATGCCCCAACCAGTAACATGGAAGAAGCTGAAGTTGAACAGTTCTATGAAGACCTACAAGACCTTTAGAACTAACACCCCAAAAAGTTGTCCTTTTCATTATAGGGGACTAAAATGCAAAAGTAAGAAGTCAAGAAACACCTGGAGTAGCAGGCAAATTTGGCCTTGGAATACGGAATGAAGCAGGGCAAAGACTAATAGAGTGTTGCCAAGAAAATGCACTGGTCATAGCAAACAATCTCTTCCAACAACACAAGAGAAGACTCTACATATGGGCATCACCAGAAGGTGAACAACGCAATCAGATTGATTATGTTCTTTGTAGCCAAAGATGGTGAAGCTCTCTACAGTTAACAAAAAGAAGACCAGGAGCTGACTGTAGCTCAGATCATGAACTCCTATTGCCAAATTCAGACTTAAATTGAATAAAGTAGGGAAAACCACTAGACCATTCAGTATGATCTAAATCAAATCCCTTATGATTATACAGTGGAAGTGAGAAATAGATTTAAGGGCCTAGATAGATAGAGTGCCTGATGAACTATGGACAGAGATTCGTGACATTGTACAGGAGACAGGGATCAAGACCATTCCCATGGAAAAGAAATGCAAAAAAAGCAAAATGGCTGTCTGGGGAGGGGTTACAAATAGCTGTGAAAAGAAGAGAAGTGAAAAGCAAAGGAGATAAGGAATGATATTCCCATTTGAATGCAGAGTTCCAAAGAAGAGCAAGAAGAGATAAGAAAACCTTCCTCAGTGATCAATGCAAAGAAATAGAGGAAAACAACAGAATGGGAAAGATTAGAGATCTCTTCAAAAAAATTAGAGATACCAAGGGAACATTTCATGTGATGATGGGCTTGGTAAAGGACAGAAATGATATGGACCTAACAGAAGCAGAAGATATTAAGAAGAGGTGGCAAGAATACACAGAAGAACTATACAAAAACGATGAAGATAATCAAGATAGTGTAATCAATCACCAAGAGCCAGACATCCTGGAATGTGAAGTCAATGGGCCTTAGAAAGCATCACTATGAAAAAAACTAGTGGAGGTGATGGAATTCCAGTTGAGCTATTCCAAATCCTGAAAGATGATGCTATGTAAGTGCTGCACTCAATATGCTAGCAAATTTAGAAAACTCAGCAGTGGCCACAGGACTGGAAAAGGTCAGTTTTCATTCCAATCCCAAAGAAAAGCAAAGCCAAGGAATGCTCAAACTACTGCACAATTGCACTCATCTCACAAGCTAGTTAATTAATGCTGAAAATTCTCCAAGCCAGGCTTCAGCAATACATGAAGCGTGAACTTCCTGATGTTCAAGCTGGTTTTAGAAAAAGCAGAAGAACCAGAGATCAAATTTCCAACATCTGCTGGATCATGGAAAAAGCAAGAGAGTTCCAGAAAAACATATATTTCTGCTTTATTGACTATGACAAAGCCTTTCACTGTGTGGGTCACAATAAACTGTGGAAAATTCTGAAAGAAATGAGAATACCAGACCACCTGACTTGCCTCTTGAGAAACCTATATGCAGATCAGGAAGCAACAGTTAGAACTGGACAAGGAACAACAGACTGGGACAAGGAACAACAGACTGGTTCCAAATAGGAAAAGGAGTACATCAAGCCTGTATATTGTCACCCTGCTTATTGAACTTATATGCAGAGTACATCATGAGAAACGCTGGGCTGGAAGAAGCACAAGCTGGCATCAAGATTGCTGGGAGAAATATCAATAACCTCAGATATGCAGATGGTACCGCCCTTATGGCAGAAAGTGAAGAGGAACTCAAAAGCCTCTTGATGAAAATGAAAGAGGAGAGTGAAAAAGTTGGCTTAAAGCTCAACATTCAGAAAACAAAGATCATGACATCCAGTCCCATCACTTCATGGGGAATTGATGGGAAAACAGTGGAAATAGTGTCAGATTTTATTATTTTAGGCTCCAAAATCACTGCAGATGGTCCAACCTAGACCCCATATTAAAAAGCACAGACATTACTTTGCCAACAAACGTCCTTCTAGTCAGGCTATGGTTTTTCCTGTGTTCATGTATGGATTTGAGAGTTGGACTGTGAAGAAAGCTGAGTGCTGAAGAATTGATGCTTTTGAACTGCGGTGTTGGAGAAGACTCTTGAGAGTCCCTTGGACTACAAGGAGATCCAACCAGTCCATTCGGAAGGAGATCAGCCTTGGGATTTCTTTGGAGGGAATGATGCTAAAGCTGAAACTCCAGTACTTTGGCTATCTCATGCGAAAGTTGGCTCATTGGAAAAGACTCTGATGCTGGGAAGGGTTGGGGGCAGGAGGAGAAGGGGACGAAAGAAGATGAGATGGCTGAATGGCATCACTGACTCAATAGACGTGAGTTGAGTGAACTTCGGGAGTTGGTGATGGACAGGGAAGCCTGGCATGCTGCGATTCATGGGGTTGCAAAGAGTCATACATGACTGAGCGACTGAACTGAACTGAACTGAAACTATTAAAATTGTCCAATCGTCAATGTATGTAATCTTCTATAACAAACTCTGACACTAGGATATCAATGAAAATGAACAAATATTGCATAGATTTTATTGACATTCATGCAATTATTTTTTAACCTTGTGAAAACTACTCATTTCTCTATTGTTAAATAAAGGGGGAACTAAATCTGAGAGATATTACCACTTATGGCAAAAGTCTCCTGAAATTTAGGTCAGAGCCTAGACTTAAACTTGCAGAAGGTGGCAAGAGAAAAACTAACAGCCACATATAAGGGGACTCCTATAAAGGTGTCAGATGATTTTTCTGCAGAAAATTTGCAGGCCAGAAGGGAGTGGCATTATTTATTCAATGTACTGGGGGAAAAAAATGCAACTTAGGATAATCTACAAAGCAAAGTTTTCATTCAGAATTGAAGCAGAGTTAAAGACTTCTCAGACAACAATGGCCAAAGAAATAAAAAATAGCTTCTCAATATTGCACTGATAGTAAGAGAATTGCTAAAGGGTCTTCTCTATGTGGAGGACATTTCTAATGGTAAAGAATCCACCTGCCATGCAGGAGATGCAGGTTCAGTCTCTGGATCAGAAAGATCCCTATATAAGGAAATGGCAATCCATTTTTGCCTAGGAAAATCCCAGGGAATGTGGAATCTGATGGGCTACAGTCCATGCGGTCACAAAGAGTCAGACACAACTTGCAACAAAACAACAACTGTGTGGAAAAGGAAAATAGATAACAAAGATAAGAACGTATAGAAAGTGAAAAATCCCACTGGTAAAGGCTGAAGATTAACCACTTGAATAAGCTAGTACAAATATTGGAAGATACAAATTATAAAAACAACCATAACACAATAAATAGTTGACACATAAAATGGAAGACGTAAAATATAATAGCAAAACACAAAATAAAGGGGAGAGAAGTAAAAAATGTAGATATTTTAGAATGCTTTTAAATTTTAATGAATATCCGCTTAAAACATGTAGCTATAGTTATTAAGCTAACATATATTGATCCCATAGTAACAGTAAGTAAAATACCCACAATAAAAAAACAAAAACTAGAGAGAAAGGAAGACAAGCATATCACTAAAACAAATAGTCAAATCTCAAAGGAATAAACTAAAAGAAAAAAATAAATAAAATGGAGAACTGCACAAACAAGGAGAAAACATATAATAAATAGCTGTAAGTACATACTTATCAATAATCACTTCAAATATCAATGGACTAAATGTTCCAATCAAAATATATAGGATGGCTAATGAATAAAATTAAAACAAGGTCTTATAACAACAACAAAAAAAAGACAAAGAAGGGCATTATATAATGATAAAGGGATAAACAAATAAAAAGCCATAATAATTAACATATATGAACCAAAAGTGGAACATCTAAATATATAAAGCAAATATGCATAGACATAAAGGGAGAAATTGGCAATAATATATTCACAGTAGATGACTTTAACAACCCACTTATATCTATGGACAAACCATACAGAAAGTTTAAAAGGAACAGTGATCATAAATGGTATTTTAGACCAGTTGAACTTAATAATGGTCTATAAGACATTCCATGTAAAAACAGCAAAATAAACATTCTTTTGAAGTGCACAAGAAATCTTAGTGATGATAGATCACGTTAGGTTAGAAAACAAGCTTCAATCATTGTAAGAGAATAGAAAGTATATCAAGCATTTTTGTTTCAAACAATGGTATGAAACTAGAAATCAAGTAAATAAAGAAAAAAGGGAAAAGAACTGATGTGGAGAATAAACACATGCTACTATAAAAGCATTGGGTCAATGAAGAGATCAAAAATAAATTCAGAAAATTCCTTGAGACAAATGAAAGTCTTCCAAGGAATGTGGCAAAGGAAATTTTAAGATGGAATTTTATAATGGTACAGATCTATCTCATAAAACAAGAAACATCTCAAATAAACAGCCACACCTACCATCTAAAGGAATTAAACAAAGAAGAACAAAGCCCAAAATCAATAGAAGGAAGGAAATAAAGATCAGAAACGTTATAAAGAAGGATTCCCCTTCCCCAAAATGAAAAGAATTAGTGAAACAAGAGCTGATTTTTGTTTTTCCCCACAAGATAAATTTCAGAAGTCATTAGCCAGATGACTTTATAATTATCAAGAAATAAATATAGGGCTCAACTACATGAGCATTCTTTGGCATTGCCTTTCTTTGGGATTGGAATGAAAACTGATTTTTCCAGTCCTGTGACCACTGCTGAGTTTTCCAAATGTGGTGGCATACTGAGTGCAGCACTTTCAAAGCATCATCTTTTAGGATTTGAAATAGATCAACTGGAATTCCATCACCTCCACTAACTTTGTTCGTAGTGATGCTTTCTAAGGCCCACTTGACTTCACATTCCAGGATGTCTGGCTCTAGGTGAGTGCTCACACCATCATGATTATTTGGGTTGTGAGGATTTTTTTGTACAGTTCTTCTATGTATTCTTGCCACCTCTTCTTAATATCTTCTGCTTCTGTTAGGTCCATACCATTTCTGTCCTTTATTGAGCCCGTCTTTGCATGAAATGTTTCCTTGGTATCTCTAATTTTCTTGAAGAGATATCTAATCTTTCCCATTCTGTTGCTTTCCTATATTTCTTTGCATTGATCACTGAGGAAGGCTTTCTTATCTCTTCTTGCTATTCTTTGGAACTCTGCATTCAAATGGGAATATCATCCCTTTTCTCCTTTGCTTTTGGCTTCTCTTCTTATCACAGCTATTTGTAAGGCCTCTTCAGAGAGCCATTTTGCTTTTCTGCATTTCTTTTCGATGAGGATGGTCTTGACCACACACTAATAAAGCAATCCTCAAAATTCTCCAAGCAAAGCTTCAGCAATACATGAACCATGAACTTCCATATGTTCAAGCTGGTTTTAGAAAAGGCAGAGGAACCAGAGATAAAATTGCCAACATCTGCTGGATCATCAAAAAAGCAAGAGAGTTCCATAAAAACATCTATTTCTGCTTTATTGACTATGTCAAAGCCTTTGACTGTGTGGATTACAATAAACAGTGGAAAATTTTGAAAGAGATAGGAATACCAGACCACCTGACCTGCCGCTTGAGAAACCTATATTCAGGTAAGCAAGCAACAGTTAAAACTGGACATGGAAAAACAGACTGGTTCCAAATAGGAAAAGGAGTACATCAAGGCTGTATATTGTCACCCTGCTTATTTAACTTATATGCAGAATACATCATGAGAAATGCTGGGCTGGAAGAAGCACAAGCTGGAATCAAGATTGCCGGGAGAAATATCAAGAACCTCATATATGCAGATGACCCCACACTTATGGCAGAAAATGAAGAGAAACTAAAAAGCCTCTTGATGAAAGTGAAAGTGGAAAGTGAAAAAGTTGGCTTAAAGCTCAACATTCAGAAAACGAAGATCATGGCATCTGGCCCCATCATTTCATGGGGAGTAGATAGGGAAACAGTGGAAACAGTGTCAGACTTTATTTTTTGGGGCTCCAAAATCACTGCAGATGCTGATTGCAGCCATGAAATTAAAAGACGCTTACTCCTTGGAAGGAAAGTTATGACCAACCTAAATAGCATATTAAAAAGCAGAGATGTTACTTTGCCAAATAAGGTCTGTCTAGTCAAGGCTATGGTTTTTCCAGTGGTCATGTATAGATGTGAGAGTTGGACTGTGAAGAAAGCTGAGTGCCAAAGAATTGATGCTTTTGAACTGTGGTGTTGGAGAAGACTCTTGAGAGTCCCTTGGACGGCAAGGAGATCCATCCAGTCCATACTAAAGGAGACCAGTCCTGGGTGTTCATTGGAAAGACTGATGCTGAGGCTGAAACTCCAATACTTTGGCCACCTCATATGAATAGTTGACTCATTGGAAAAGACCCTGATGCTGGGAGGGATTGTGGGCAGTAGGAGAAAGGGATGACAGAGGATGAGATGGCTGGATGACATCACTGACCCGATGCACATGAGTTTGAGTAAACTCCGGGAGTTGGTGATGGACAGGGAGGCCTGGTGTGATTCATGGGGTCACAAAGAGTCGGACATGACTGAGTGACTGAACTGAACTGAACAACTGTATGAAACAAGAAATAAAAGAAGAAAAATAACAACTGATATTACAGGTATACAAAAATTATGAAAATGTTACCAAAAATGCATAAAAAAAAACCACACACAAAAAAACATAAGAGAGAGAATATCAAAAAAAAAAAAAAAGGAACAAATTTCTAAAGACATAAAATATCCCAGTACAGAATCAGGATGAAATATATTGAGCACTAGTAATGAAATTGAATTAGTAATCTAAAATTTCCAGCAGATGGAAATCAAGGACTGGATGGCTTGATTTCACTAAAATATGAGAATAACTCACACCTGTTCTTCTCAAACTATTCCAAAAAAATAAAGAAGAAACACACCCATATTTATTCTCTGAACTCACCTGTATTCTGTTACAGAAACCAGACAAAAATCTTACAAAAAATAAATAAACAAAAAGCATGTTGATGTCTCATAAATTTAAATTAAAAATTCTTAGAAAAATATTAGTAGTCATCATATGAGGATAGGAAATGTTTGATAATAGAAAAAAGCTTTTGTTTGCATCACTTTTGTATGTGCATACTCCTGTTATTCAAAAGATATGTTGATATCATTTCCTGGATGTTTCCTAAACTTTTGAGCTCATGGTACTACAATAGTAACAGTCAGAAGCAGAGACAAGCTCTCTGACTAGTTTTCTCTACTTTTATTTCCTCATCTATCTGGGAGTCCCATTAAACTCATGGTGTCTATCCCTCCATATCCTTTGCAAAATATAACAGTGTTTATTCCTCTTGTTTGGTTCCCACCATCCTTCAGCAACACATCTGCGTCCTATTTGACCTTGCTTTTCAATGCCTCACTTCCTCCATCCTTACGTTCTCTCTGCCAAGTCTTTTTTTTTTTTTTTTTTTCCTGACATCCTGATCTCATTGCTTCTTTATCATTATTTCAGTCCCCATTTCTATTTTTCCCCCTAGGGATCCTGAGTTCAAAATGGTCTTCTTAGAGTTTAATGATCTGTGTTTGCTGTTCTGAAATAATTAGTTTTGGACTGATGTTTCCTAAGAGAAGTCTGACGACGCCTTGTTGTAAGCCCTAGTGGTAGGGAGCCTCCATTCTTGGTTGGGGAGAAAATTTCCTTCCACTATCATCAGACCTATTCTGAGTTGCCCATATTCCCACAACTTAGTAGCTCAAACTCAACAAGGCCCTTTTCTTCCTGCTCTGACTCTGGGTCCAGGGTCTACACATGGATGTGGTCAGGGTCAGGGTAAGGTTAGTGCACCACTTCTAGTCTTTTGTGGAGGAGGTCATTCCAAGAACTTGATGACTGGTTAACCAGAAAACTAGAACCAGATAATTGAAGACATCCTAGTTCCTCTTCTGTCCTTGGAATGAATGTGTTATATAATGACTTACAGGCCTTGAGTAAAATGACACAAATAATAGCCATATTTTCTTCTTTCTTAGCATTCTCTCAGTTCCCAAGACATTGAAAATGCCTAACTCAAGGCCATTTTGCATTTTGAACCAAGATGGTGGCCTTGATGTACTCCAAATTGACTACACAGTAACATTTCCCTCTTGAAGAATAGCTTTTTAGGCATCCAGCCCTGTCAATCCAAGAATACCTACAGTCTCCCTCCATTTCACTCCATCTCCACCTTTCAGGGAATTGTGGTAGAATGTCTACTCATATATAATCCCACAGATTCTGTATTAAGTGGTTTTCAGCCACATGATTATCTTTAAAATAAACTGTCTTACTTTTTTCAGCATAAATAGACAAAGAATTTTCCAAGTCTTCAAGCTATGGTTCTTTTATTCTTTTTCCATTAAAAATTCCTTCTTTATCTCTCTTTTTTTCCAGATCTTACTTTAGGATGTCAGGATGAACCAAGCCACTCCATCAATACTTTGCTTAGAAATATTCTCAGGCAAATGAACTCATCTCATCACCCACAAGTCCTACCTTTCACAAAACACTAGATTGCAGGTCAGTGGATTCTTTACCACTTTATAAAAAGGATTTTATTTTCCATAATTTCCAGTAATATATTACTCATTTCATCTGGACTTCCCCAGAATCACTGTAAACGTCTATAGTTTTAGTATGCACTCAAAACTATTAACCAGTTCTAAAACAACTGTACAATTTAGGTGTTTGATAAATAACCACCCACTTTTTAATATCACATCATGAGCTGACATAATGAAACACTATAGATTGGGTGGCTTAAGCAATAGAAATTTATTTTCTCAAAGTTTGGAGTGTGGAGATCCTAGGTCAGGGTGCCAGTATGTTTGAGTTCTTGTGAGAGCTTTCTTTCTGAGTTTCAGAAGGCCAGCTTTTCACTATTCCTAATATCACATTCACACACACACAGACACACACAAGCACAGAGAGACAGAGAGGAGAGAGAAAGGGAGAGGGAGACTGAATGCTAGTTCATCATATAATTAGTTATTTAGCTTGTGTCTCTTCTTATAAGAACACTATTACAATCAGAAGAATCCCACCATTATTACTTCATCAGAACCAAATTATCTTCCCAAAGACCTCTCTGCAAATACCATCACTCTTGGGGTTATTGATTCAACATAGGAATTTGGGAAAAGAGACATAATTCAATTTATAGCAAGCACTGTGCTAGATTTTCTTTTTATTTTATTGAAGTATAGTGAATTTATAATATTAGTCTTTGATATACAAAACAGTGATTCAATTTTTTTAGATTTTAATGCAATTAATGTTATTATAAAATAAGTTATATTTCCCATTGCTGTGGGAATATATTCTTGTTGCTTATTTACTTTCTACACAGTAACTTGTATCTTTTAACTCCATATTCTTATATTGCCCCCTTCCATCTCCTACTGATAATTGCTGGTTTATTCTTTATATCTGATTCTACATTTTTTTTTTGTTATATACATTTGTTTGTTTTATTTTTTAGGCTTCCAATATAAAGGTAGCATACAGTAGAAACCTTTCTCTGTCTGACTTATTTCACTAGACATAATAACCACTAGACCCACTAGACCCATTGTTGAAAATGACATTATTTCATTCTTTTTATGATTAACACTTCATGGTGTATATATACCACATTTTCTTTGTCCATTCATATGCTGATGTAAACTTAGGTAGTTTCCATATCTTGGTTATTATAAAGAACACTTTCTGAACATTGGAGTATATATTTGGTTTAGAATGAGTGTTATCACTTTTTAAATATATATGCAGCAGTGGAGTTGCTAAATTACATAACACTTCTGTTCTTAAGTTTTTGAGAAAGCTCCATACTGTCTTTCATACTGGCTGCACCAATTTACATTTTCACCAACAGATAACTAGTATTTCCTTTTCTCCATATCTTAACCTACATTTGCTATTTAAAAACTGTTTATCTAAAGCTCTTCTCACAGGTGTGAAGTGATACCTCATTGTAGTTTTGGTTTGCATTTCTCTAATAAGTAAAGATGCTGAGCATCTTTTCATGTACTTATTGAACATCTACATTCTTCTTTGGGGAAATGTTTGTTTAGATTGCCTGCTCTTTCTATCCAACAGAAAAATGCTCATTCTTTTCAAGTGCACATGGAGCTTTCTCTAGGAGAGATCACATGGTAGGCCACACACACAAAAGAAACTTTCAACACATTTAAGAAGATAGAAGTTATGTCAAGCATGTTTTCCTGACCACAACAGTATGAAATGAGAAATAAATTACAGGAATAAAAAATGTGATGGATTTTCTTATGTCTATAAATGCAAAATAAGATTTGAAATGAACGTATATTCTTCATGGCACAATACCTCCAGAGAATTGTTTATATTCTCTCAAAGCATCCCAACCTCGCCTTCTCCCACATAATCCAAAATTCTGTTCTTTACATCTGTGTCTCTTTTGCTATTCTGCATATGGGGTCATTGTTACCATCTGTCTAAATTCCATATATATATGTGGTATTGTATTAGCTTCCCTGGTGGCTCAAAGGTTAAAGCATCTGCCTGCAATGCAAGAGACCCGGGTTCAATTGCTGGGTCAGGAAGATGCCCTGGAGAAGGAAATTGCAACCTATTCCAGTATTCTTCCCTAGAGAATCCCATGGATGGAGGAGCCTGGTAGGCTACAGTCCATGGGGTTGCAGAGTTGGACATGACTGAGCGACTTCACTTTGTTTCTTTCACTTTATTGGTGTTTCTTTTTCTAACTTACTTTACTCTGTATAATAGGCTCCAGTTTCATCCACCTAACTAGAACTGAATCTAATGTGTTCTTTTTTATAGCCGAGTAATATCCCATTGTGTATATGTACCACAACTTCCTTATCCATTTGTTTGGTGATGGACATCTAGGTTGCTTCCATGTCTAAGCTACTGTAACAGTGCTGCAATAAACTTCATGGTACATTACTCTCTTTCAATTTTGGTTTCTTTGGTGTATATGCCCCAAAGTGGGATTGCTGGGTCATAAGGCAGTGGCAACCCACTCCAGTACTCTTGCCTGGAAAATCCCATGGATGGAGGAACCTGGTAGGCTGCAATCCATGGGGTCGCGAAGAGTCCGACACGACTGAGCGACTTCACTTTCACTTTTCACTTTCATGCATTGGAGAAGGAAATGGCAACCCACTCCAGTGTTCTTGCCTGGAGAATCCCAGGGACGGGGCACCCTGGTAGGCTGCCGTCTATGGGGTCGAACAGAGTCGGGCACGACTGAAGTGACTTAGCAGCAGCAGCAAGGCAGTTCTATTACCAGTTTTTTTAAGGAATCTCCACACTGTTCTCCATAATGGCTGTACTAATCTGCATTCCTACAACCAGTGTAAAAGTGTTCCCTTTTCTTCACCCTTCACACTGTTTGTTGTTTGCAGACATTTTTATGGGCTTCCCTGAAAGCTCAGTTGGCACTTGTTTTTTAATGGAAGCCATTCTGACCATCATGAGATGGTACCTCACTGTGGTTTACATTTGCATTTCCCTGATAATGAGGGATGTTAAGCATCTTCTCATCTGTTTGTTAGCCATCTGTATGATTCTTTGGAGAAATGTCTGTTTAGTATTTGGCCCACTTTTTCATTGGGTCGTTTATTTTTCAGATATTGAGTTGCATGAACTGTTTGTATATTTGTTGAGATTAATTCTTTGTCAGTTG
This sequence comes from Bos javanicus, assembly GCF_032452875.1. NCBI lineage: Eukaryota > Metazoa > Chordata > Mammalia > Artiodactyla > Bovidae > Bos > Bos javanicus. The sequence continues at coordinate 5,021,431 of NC_083876.1, read as the reverse complement.
TTTGTTTGTTACTTTCTCCCATTCTGAAGGCTGTCTTTTCACCTTGCTTAGAGTTTCCTTTGTTGTGCAAAAGCTTTTATTTTCATTATTATTATTATTTTACTTTACAATACTGTATTGGTTTTGCCATACATCAACATGAATCCACCACGGGTGTACACGTGTTCCCCATCCTAAACCCCCTCCCACCTCCCTCCCCATACCATCCCTCTGGGTCATCCCAGTGCACCAGCCCCAAGCTTCCTGTATCCTGCATCAAACCTGGACAGGCAATTCGTTTCTTATATGATATTATACATGTTTTAATGTCATTCTCCCAAATCACAGCGCCCCCCCCCCCCACCAGAGTCCAAAAGACTGTTCTATACATCTGTGTCTCTTTTGCTGTCTCGCATACAGGGTTGCCATTACCATCTTTCTAAATTCCATATAAAAGCTTTTAAGTTTAATTAGGTCCCATTAGTTTATTTTTGTTTCCATTACTCTAGGAGTTGGGTCACAGAGGATCTGACTGTAACTTATGTCAGAGAGTTACCTGCCTATGTTTTCCTCTAAGAGTTTCATAGTTTCTGGTCTTACATTTAGATTTTTAATCTATTTTGAGTGTATTTTTGTGTATAGTGTTAGAAAGTGTTCTAGTTTCATTCTTTTATAGGTGATTGACCAGTTTTCCCAGCACCAGTTGTTAAAGAGACTGTTTTTTCTCCATTGTATGGCTTTGCCTCCTTTGTCAAAGATAAGGTGTCCAAGGTGCCTGGATTTATCTCTGGGCTTTCTATTTTGTTCCATTTACCTATATTGCTATCTTTGTGGCAGTACCATAATGTTTTGATGACTGTAGCTATGTAGTGTTGTCTGAAGTTAGGTAGGTTGATTCCTCCAGTTCCATTCTTCTTTGTCAAGATTGCTTTGGTTATTTGAGCTTTTTTGTGTTTCCTTACAAATTGCGAAATTATTTGTCCTAGTTCTGTGAAAAATATCATTGGTAGCTTCATAAGTATTGTGTTGGATCTATAGATTTTTGGAGGGTGGTATACTCATTTTCACTATATTAATTCTTCCAATCCAAAAACGTGGTGCATTTCTCCATCTGCATGTATCATCTTTCATTTCTTTCATCAGTATTTTATAGCTTTCTACATATAGGTCTTTTGTTTCTTTAGGTAAATGTATTCCTAAGTATTTTATTCTTTTCCTTGCATTGGCGAATGGGATTTTTTCCTTAATTCTCTTTCTGTTTCCTCATCATTAGTGTTTAGAAGTGCAAAGGATTTCTGTGTATTAATTTTATATCCTTCCAGTTTACTATAATTCGTTGATTAGCTCTAGTAATTTTCTGGTTGTGTCTTTAGGGTTTTCTCTGTAGAGAATATGTCACCTGTAAACAGTGAGAGTTTTACTTCTTTTCCAAACTGGATTTCTTTTATTTCTTTTCCATCTCTGATTGCTGTGGCCAGGACTTGCAAAACTATGCTGAACAGTAGTGGTGAGAGTGTGTGCCTTTCTCTTGTTCCTGATTTTAGAGGAAATAATTTCAGTTTTTCACAATTGAAGATAATGTTTGCTATGGATTTGTCATGTATGGCTTCTATTATTTTGAGGTATATTGTGTTGGAAGTCCAGTAGAGCTATTTCAAATCTTAAAAGAAGATGTTGTTAAAGTGCTGCACTCAGTATGCCAGCAAATTTTGAAAGCTCAGTAGTGGCCACAAGAATGGAAAAGGTCAGTTTTCATTCCTATCAAAAAGAAGTGCAATGAAAAAGAATGTTAAAACTATCAGACAATTGCACTCATCTCACATGCTAGCAAAGTAATGCTCAAATTTCTCCAGGCCAGGCTTCAACACTATATGAACTGTGAGCTTCCAGATGGTCAAGTTGGATTTAGAAAATGCAGAAGAATAATAGATCAAATTGTCAACAACCATTGGATCATAAAAAAAAAAAAAAAAGTAAGAGAATTCCAGGGGGAAAATCTACTTCTGCTTTATTTTGGAGAAAGAAATGACAACCCACTCTGGTATCCTTGCCAGGAAAATTCCACGGGCAGAGGAGCCTGGCAGGTTACAGTCTATGGGGTTGAAAATAGTTGGATATGAATGACAGAGTTCACTCACTCTGCTTTATTGATTACACCAAAGCCTGTAAGTTTGTAGATCACAATAAAGAATGGAAAATTCTTCAAAATATGCGAATACCAGACCCACAATACCTGCCTACTGAGAAATCTGTATGAAGGTCAAGAAACATCAGTTAGAACCAGACAGGGAGCAAATGGTTTCAACTTGGGAAAGGAGTACATCAAGGTTCTATGTTGTCACCCTGCTCGTATAACTTAAAAGCAGAGTACATCATGCAGAATGCCAGGCTGGATGAAGCACAAGCTGGGATCAAAACTGCTGGGAAAAATATCAATAACTTCAGATATGCAGATGATACCACCCTTATGACAGAAAGTGAAGAATAATTAAAGAGCCTCTTGATTAAGGTGAAAGAAGACAGCGAAAAAACTTAAAACTTGGCTTAATATTCAACATTCAAAAAACTAAGATCATGGCATCCTGTCCCATCACTTCATGGCAAACAAATGGGGAAACAATGAGAGACTTTATTTTCTTGGGCTCAAAAATCACCGTATAGGATGACTGCAGCCATGAAATTAAAATATGCTTGCTCCTTGGGAGAAAAGCTATGACCAACCTAGACAGTATATTAAAGAGCAGAGACATTACTTTGCCAGCAAAGGTCCATCTAGTCAAAGCTATGGTTTTTCCAATAGTTATGTATGGATGTCAAAGTTGGACTATAAAGAAAGCTGAGCACCGAAGAATTGATGCTTTTGAACTGTGATGTTGGAGAAGACTCTTGAAAGTCCCTTGGACTGCAAGGAGATCCAACCAGTCCATCCTAAAGGAAATCAGTCCTGAATATTCATTGGAAGGACTGATGCAAATATCCTGATGCTGGGCAAGATTCAAGGAAGGAGCAGAAGGGGATGATAGAGGATGAGATGGTTGGATGGCATCACCGAATCGATGGACATGAGTTTGAGCAAGCGTGAGGTATTGGTCATGCACAGGGAAGCCTGGCATGCTGCAGTCCCTGGACTCGCAAAGAGGTGGACATGACTGAGTGACTGAACTGAAGTGAACTGATGTTGAGGCATGTTCCTTCTATGCCTGTTTTCTGAAGTATTTTTATCATAAATGGGTGTTGAATTTTGTCAAAGAGTGTCTCTGAATCTATTGAAATTACCATATGTTTTTTTTTCTGTAGTTGACATCTAGTCTCACTGTACTGTAATCACAAAAGATGCTTGAAATTATGTCATTTATTTTTATTTATTTTAATTACCAAGGCAAAATTTATGTCCCATTGAGAAAAAGTATAAATTCATTTTTGGAGGGTGAAATGCCCTATAGATATCAATTAGGTCTAACTGATCCATTATATCATTTAAAGCTTGTGTTTTCTTGCTAATTTTCTGTTTGATTGATCTATCCATAGGTGTGAGTGGAGTATCAAATCCCCCAGTATTATTATGCTACTGTTAATTTCACCTTTTATGCTTGTTAGCATTTGCCTTACATATTGAGTTGCTCCTATGTTGGGGGTGTGTGTGTGTGTGTGTGTGTGTGTGTGTGTATACCCATAATTGTTATATCTTTTTGAATTGATCCTTTGATCATTATGTAGTGTCCTTCTTTTTCTTTTATCATGGTCCTTATTTCAGTCTATTTTATATGATGTAAGTACTGCAACTCCTGTTGTCTTTTGGTCCCCATTTGCATGAAATATCTTTTTCCAGCCCTTCACTTTCAGTCCCTAGGACACCCATAGTCCCTATGTGTCCCTTGGTTTGAAGTGAGTCTCTTGTAGACTATATAGGGGTTTTGTTTTAGTACCCATTCAGCCAGTCTTTGTCTTTTGGTTGGAGCATTGAACCCATTTACATTTAAGGTTATTATTGATAAGTATTATCACATTACCATTTACTTTGTTGTTTTGGGTTTGCTTTTCTAAACCTTTTCTGTGTTTCCTGTCCAGAGAAGATCCTTTAGCATTTGTTGAAGAGCTGGTTTGGTGGTTTTGAATTCTCTTAGCTTTTGTTTGTCTGTACAGCTTTTGATTCCTCCTTCATATCTGAATGAGATCCTTGATGGATAGAGTAATCTTAGTTGTATAAGTTTCTCTTTCAATCACTTTATTTGGGTGTTTAACCCTGGGTTTATCCTGTTTTGGACTCTCTGGCTTCTTCAACTTGGGTGGCTATTTCCCTCCCCATTTTAGGGAAGATTTAGACTATTATCTCCTTAAGTATTTTCTCATGCCCTTTCTTTTCGTCTTCTTCTTCTGAGACACCTATGATTCGAATGTTGGGGTGTTTAATATTGTCCCAGAGGTCTCTGAGATTGTCCTCATTTCTTTTAATTCTTTTTTTCTCTCTGCTTCATTTGCTTCCACCATTCTATCTTCCACCATTCTATCTTCCACCTCACTTATTCTCTCTTTTGCCTCAGTTTTTCTATTGTTGGTTCCCTCCAGAATACATTTCATCTCCATTATTGCATTGTTCATTATTGATTGACTCTTCTTTATTTCTTCTAAGTCCTTGCTGAGCATTTATTGCATCTTCTCAATCCTTGTCTCTATTTATCTATAACTCCATTTTGTTTTCAAGATTTTGGATAATCTTTACTATCATTATTCTGAATTCTTTCTTAGGTAGACTCCCTATCTCCTCTTCTTTTGTTTGGTTTTGTGGGTTTTTGTCATGTTCTTTTATCAGCTGAATATTTATCTGCCTTGTCATTTTATTTAGATTGCTATGTTTAGGATGGCCTTTCTGCAGGCTGGAAGTTCATGGTTCCTCTTAACTGTGGAGTCTGCTCCATGTGGGTGGGGTTGGGCCACTGACTTGTCAAGATTTTCTGGTTGGGGGAGCTTGTGTCTCTGTTCTGGTGGGTGGAACTGGATCTCCTTTCCCTGGAGTTCAAGAAAGTGTCCCATAGTGAGTTTTGGGGTGTCTATGGGTTTGGCATGGCTTTGGGCAGCCCGTCTTCTAATGTTCAGTGTTGTGTTCCTGTTTTGCTGGAGAACTAACATGGTGTGCCTTGCACTGGAACTTTTTCACTCTAGGGTGGAGCTTGGTTTCAGTGTAGGTGTGGAGAGTTGGGGGTTAACTCTTGTCTATTACTGTTCATTGGGGTCAGGGGTTCTCTGATGTTTCAAAGTTTTAGATTTAAGCCTCCTGCCTGTTACTTTCAGTCCTTCTCTTAAGTCAGTCTCAAGATTTTTCTGTCCATACAGCACAGGTGATAAAATCCCCAGGTTAATGGTAAAAAAATTCTCCACAGCCAGGAACACCCAGAGAGATTCACAGAGTTATATAGAGTAGAGAAGAGGTAGGAGGGAGATAGAGGAGATAAAGAAGAGAAAAGGGGGAGTCAAAAGTGGAGAAAGAAATCTAGCCAGTAATCAAGTCCCTAAGTGCTCTCCACAGACTGGAACACCCAGAGAGGTTCACAGAGTTATGTAGAGAAGTAGGAAGGAGATAGAGGTGACCTGAAGGAGATGAGGGAGAGTCAAAAGGGGAGAGAGCCATCAAGCCAATAATCAAATTGCTAAGTGAAAATAGATGCTGAAGCTTTGATTATTAAAGGTACATAATTGATAACAAATATCAAAAAGCAAAGGTTAAAAACTATAATATAGGTTAGACTCTCAGAAATACAACATAAAAATACCAAACAAAATCAATTACAAAAATTAATACATATATATATAATAAATTTATTTTGAAAAATAAGGTATTTGGGGGAAAGGTAATAGTAGGCTATAAAAATGAAAGTTAAAGGAGTAATAAAGAATTAACATTTTTAAAAACATTAAGAAGTGATAATAAAAATATGTCTAGGAATTTCTTTGGAGATGTTGTGGGCAGTGTGGGGTTAGTTCAGTGTCAGATAGTCCCTTGTTCCTGCTTGTACTAGTTCTCAAGGTCTAAAAGTACCCCTCAAATGTCCAGTCTCAGCATTAGCTGCAGGGTTTTAATCTGTTGCACCTGTCACTTCCAGAGCGGTTCCCCTTTCTTTGTTTAATTTTGGCTTTCTCTATTTGAAAGTCTCTTTAGTGTCTAATTTCTGCCCTGGCACAAGGGGGTGAAGGTGGCCACTTATTTAGGCTCACTTGTTCAGTTGTGTTGATGAGAGGGAGGGACACTGCTAACAAATACTGCTGGCATATGTGGGAAGTGCTCACAGTGGATGTACCACACTGAGTATACCACAGCCCAAGGTTGTGTGAACTTCCCAGGTCCACACTGCCTATGATACAGCCATGTGTTCTGAGAAACAAACTCACTCAGAAGGACAATGCAGATAGTGGAGTGCAATTGATTACACCAGCGGGCCCAAGGCAGAGTCTCCTCTTAGCCAAGGACCCGGAACAGTTTTTGTGAAAACCTTATATACCCTAAGTGTATGTACACAAACCCACCTCCCCAAATTCCCTGATAATCAAAGTTAACCCGTGATTCATATGCCTTAAGTCTAGATAGTTAATAGTGGACAATTATCACTAGGCCTGTGGTCATATCCCAATAAGCATAACAGAATGTATAATTCTATTTGGTAACACAGATAATTAGGGTATTCGTTTTGGTGATGGAGAGCCCTGGGGCTCTTCCTTCTGGGGTCCTGGTTTTCCAGTTGGTATGTCTTTTTCATAGATACTAGGCATATAACTCAAAATCCACAGTCCGGCCCAAGATGGAGTTCTGCTTTCAAGATAGAGCCTGTTCTGTTTCCTCCTTCACCTAAGCTCCAGGGTATTCTACTAGGGCACTGTCCCAAGTGGGCCCTGCATTTCATGCATTTCCTAGGTCTAAGACGCTTAGGTTCTTGGGTGCTCTATAAGGACACAGATCCAGATGGACTGTGAGTTTTGTGCCCTTCTCAGGCCTGAGCATGGAGAAGGCAATGGCACTCCACTCCAGTACTCTTGCCTGGAAAATCCCATGGACGGAGGAACCTGGTGGGCTGCAGTCCATGGGGTCACTAAGAGTCAGACACGATTGAGCGGCTTCACTTTCACTTTTCACTTTCATGCTTTGGAGAAGGAAATGGCAACCCATTTCAGTGTTCTTACCTGTAGAATCCCAGGGATGGTGGAGCCTTGTGGGCTGCCATCTATGGGGTCGCACAGAGTTGGACACGACTGAAGTGACTTAGCAGCAGCAGCCGCAGGCCTGAGCAACTCAGGTGACTGGGTGTTTGGCAAGTACACTGTCCCAGGTGGGTCTTTTTCACCTCTCCGTCCCAGCTGCTTGGTTTCCCAGGTGCTCCATGAGAGTACAGTCCCAGGTGTGCTGTGTGTCTCCTCTGGGGAACTCATCTCAGTCTGTGACACACTTGGCAGATGTTAACCATCCTGGATCCCAGGAAGTCATGGTTAGCAACTGGGAGCCTGCTCACAGTTTGTGGAAGATTAGGTCTCTGAGGCTGAGATTGCAGCAGCCCCATGCCTCCTGACTCTGGCTGTCACACACCTGCCTCTCTGCCTATGGCGAGGGAGGGCCCTTTATGGCAACTGGCTTGCTCTCTTTTGGTATTCCCTCTATCCTTTGTTTTGTGACTGTGCCAGGGATCACTGTGCATCATTAGAACCTTTCATGAGAAAGGTCTTTTATTATTATTTTTTAATCTCTCTGATGATCTCATGGTTTAGGTTGCTATGTCACATTAGCTCTCTAATTGTCCTCAGGGCATTCAGGCCTGGTCCCTACCCTAAGGGCCAATGATGCAGTCCACACCTCCCTGCCCAGCCCCAACTCGCTGGTGGCAGATGTGAGCATTTGTGCCACTTCTCTGTCTCAGCATATAGTTGTGGTAAGTGCATATTCCGTTTTATTTTTTTCTTTTTCCTTCCAGTTATGTTGCCCTCTGAGATTCCAAAATTCCCCACAGACACGCCTGAGAGGGTTCCCTACTGTATGGAAGCTTTTCCTCCTTCATGACGTCGTCCCCAAGAAGGGCCTCCATCCCTAAATCTTTTGTGTTAGTTTGGTTTTTAATACTTTCTCCTACCATCTTTCAAAAAGATCAGGCTACCTTTCTGGGTGCCTGGTGTCCTCCGCAAGTGTTCAGAAGTTGTTTTGTGAAAGTTGCTCAACATTCTCATGATTTTTTGATGAATTTGTGGGGGAGAAAGTGATCTCTCTGTCGTAGTCCTCTACCATCTTGGAACCACCTCCTAATGTAATTGATTTCTAATTTTACAATTATGTGGTTAGAAAAGATGCCTGATATTTCAATCTTCTTAAATTTACTGAGACTTATTTTGTGGTCTCTCATGCAGTCTATCCTGGAGAATGGTCCATGTAAACTTGAAAATAAACTATTTGGCGACTCTTTTGGATGGAATGTCCTATAGATGTCTACTAAACTATCTGGTCCGGAGAAGGCAATGGCACTCCACTCCAGTACTTTTGCCTAGAAAATCCCATGAACGGAGGAGCCTGGTAGGCTGCAGTTCATGGGGTCGATAGAGTCGGACACGACTGAGCAACTTCACTTTTACTTTTCACTTTCATGCATTGGAGAAGAAAATGGCAACTCATTCCAGTGTTCTTGCCTGGAGAATCCCAGGGAGGGGAAGCCTGGTTGGCTGCCGTCTATGGGGTCACACAGAGTCAGACACAACTGAAGTGATGCAGCAGCAGCAGCAAACTATCTGGTCTAGTATGCCATTTAAGGACAATGTTTCCTTACTGATATCTAACCATTGATTTCAATAAGACATTAAAATTCCTTACTATTAATTTATTACTGCCAGTTTATTCTGTTAATGTGTGGTAATATATTCTTTATGTATTTAGGAAGTCCTATGTTGAGAGAATAAATGTTTTCAATTGTTATATCTTCTTTCTATATTGATTCATTTATTGTTAAGTAATGTCCATTTTGTATTTTGTTATATTCATTTAAAAGTCTATTTTGTCTGAAATGAATCTTCTTCTAAGGCTTGTATAATGTGAATATTGTATAAATTTGATGTTGATTTAAAAGTCCTTTAATCCTCATTATCAAAAAATTCATTTTTATTTCTGCTGTGTTAATTCAATGATTTCCACTATTCTGCATTCCATCTTCCTTGTGTTGTTTTCTGTATAACCTAGACTACTCTCTAGGCCCTCTAGTGTCTTTTTCAGGTAAGTTATTGTATTCTTCAGCTCTGATTGGTTATTTTTAAAGTTTCTAATGTTTTTCTGAAGTTCTCTGTGTTCCTTATCTCTCTTTCTTTTTTTGAAAAGTGTGTTAATATACTTTAGTTTTTGATATTTTTGGCATTCATTTTTATGCATAAAGTCTGTCAGTCATTGCAATTTCCAGCTTTGATTTTTTTTTGTTAAGTATCTTTTTAATTGGAGTAATATTACTTTACAATGCTGTGTTGGTTGCTTCCATATATCAATGCAAATTAACCATAGTTATATATATATCCCCTCCCTCTTGAAGCCTCTCTCAACACCGCATTCCCTCTAGGTCATCACAGATTACCAGACCCGGCTCCCTGTGTTATATAGCAGCTATCTATTTTACACCTCATGGTGTGTATATATGTTAAAACTACTTTCTCAATTCGCCACAATGTCTCCTTTCACCACTGTGTGCACAAATCCATTTTTCACATCTGTATCTCCATTCCTTCCCTGCAAATAGGCTCATCAATATCATACTTTTAGATTGAATATATATGTCTTAATATATGATATTTATTTTTCTCTTTCTGATATATCACTCTGTAAAACAAGTTCTAATGAAAGTGAAGTGAAGTCGCTCAGTCATGTCCAACTATTTGTGACCTGTGGACTGTAGCCCACTAAGCTCCTCCATCCATGGGATTCTCCAGGCAAGAATACTGGAGTGGGTTGCCATTTCCTTCTCCAGGGGATCTTCCCAACCCAGGGATCGAACCTAGGTCTCCCACATTGCAGGCAGACACTTTAACCTCTGCACCACCAGGGAAGCCCTTAAATACAAGAATACAGTCTCTCAGAAAACCTCCTATAGAGACACAGAACTTTAGATCCAAGTACTAACATCAAAAATTTCAAGGGAAGAAAGGAAGCCAGGTTAAAAGAAGAAGGGGGAGGAGGTGAGAGAAGGGGGGAGCAAAAGTTCTAGTGAGTTGGATAAACTTAGAAAACAAGTTCTAGGTTCATCCAACTCACTAGACCTGACTCCAATTTGTTCTTTTTTTGTGTGTGGCTGAACGCTGGACTGGAAGAAACACAAGCTGGAATCAAGATTGCTGGGAGAAATATCAATAACCTCAGATATGCAGATGACACCACCCTTATGGCAGAAAGTGAATAGGAACTAAAAAGCCTCTTGATGAAAGTGAAAGTGGAGAGTGAAAAAGTTGACTTAAAGCTCAACATTCAGAAAACGAAGATCATGGCATCTGGTCCCATCACTTCATGGGAAATAGATGGGGAAACAGTGGAAACAGTGTCAGACTTTATTTTTCTGGGCTCCAAAATCACAGCAGATAGTGACTGCAGCCATGAAATTAAAAGACGCTTACTCCTTGGAAGGAAAGTTATGACCAACCTAGATAGCATATTCAAAAGCAGAGACATTACTTTTCCAACAAAGGTCCGTTTAGTCAAGGCTATGGTTTTTCCTGTGGTCATGTATGGATGTGAGAGTTGGACTGTGAAGAAGGCTGAGCGCCGAAGAATTGATGCTTTTGAACTGTGGTGTTGGAGAAGACTCTTGAGAGTCCCTTGGACTGCAAGGAGATCCAACCAGTCCCTTCTGAAGAAGATCAGCCCTGGGATTTCTTTGGAAGGAATGATGCTAAAGCTGAAACTCCAGTACTTTGGCCACCTCATGCAAAGAGTTGACTCATTGGAAAAGACTGATGCTGGGAGGGATTGGGGGCAGGAGGAGAAGGGAATGACAGAGGATGAGATGGCTAGATGGCATCACTGACTCAATGGACGTGAGTCTGAGTGAACTCTGGGAGTTGGTGATGGACAGGGAGGCCTGGCGTGCTGCGATTCATGGGGTCACAAAGAGTCGGACACAACTGAGCAACTGAACTGAACTGAATACTCTATTGTATGTATGTACCACATCTTATCCATTCATCTGTAGATAGTTAGCTGGGTTGATTACATGTCCTGACTATTACAAATAGTACTGTAATGAGCATTGCAGTAACCTGTGACTTTTAGAATAGTAGCTTTCTCCAGATAATATGCCCAGTGGTGAATTATATGGTATATACAGTTCTCCATACAGTTCTTCATAATGACTGTGTCAATTTATATTCCCACCAACAGTGTAGGAGTTTCTCTTATCTCTTATCTACTACAATATTTGTTGTTCATAGATCTTTTGATGATGGCCATTCTGCATGGTTTGAGGTGATACCTAATTATAGTTTTGATTTACATTTCTCTAACAATTAGTGATATTGGGCATCTTTTGCATGTGTCTATTGGCTATCTGTATGCTTTCTTTAGAAAAATCTCATTTTAGATCTTCCACCCATTTATTGATTGGGCTCTTTGTTTTCCTAATATTGAATTGTATGATGTACTTCTCTATTTTGGAGATGAATCCTTTGTCAATTGTTACATTTGCATTATTTTCTCCCATTCTTAGTATTATCATTTAATCTTGTTTTGTGTTTCCTTTGCTATGCAAATGCTGTTAAGTTTAATTGGGTCCCCTTTGTTTATTTTTGGTTTTATTTCTTTTACTCTAGGAGGTGGGTCAAAGAAAATCTTTCCATGATTTATGATAAAGTGTGTATTGTTTATGTTTTCCTCTATAAGCTTTATATTTTCTGGTTTTATATGTAAGTATCTAATCCATTTTTAGTTAATTTTTGTGTATGGTGTTAGGAAGTGGTCTAGTTTCATTGTTTTACATATAGCTGTCCAGTTTTCCCAGCACCATTAATTGAAGAGGCTGTCTTTTCTCCATTATATTTTCTTGCCTCCATTATCAGAACTAAGATGTCCATATGTATGTGGGTTTATTTTTGGAATTTCTATCTTGTTACACTGGTCTATATTTCTGTTTTTGTGCCAGTAAAGTACTGTCTTGATGACTGTAGCCATGTAGTTAATTATGAAGTCAGGAGGGTTCATTTCTCCAGATCTCTTTTTCTGTCTCAAGATTATTCTGATTATTCAGGGTCTTTTGTGCTTCCATACAAATTGTGAATTCTTTTGTTCTAGTTCTGTGAAAAATACCATTGTTTGTATTTAATCTGTAGATTACTTTGGATAATATAGTTATTTTCACAGTATTGATTCTTCCAATCTAAGTACACGGTATATCTCTCCATCTGTCTGTATCACCTTTGATTTCTTTCATCAATTTCATGGTTTTCTGTACACAGGTCTTCGATCTCTTTAGGTAGGTTTATTCCTAGGTATTTTATTCTTTTTGTTCCAATGGTGAATAAGATTGCCTCCTTAATTCTTCTTTCTGATTTTTCATCATTAGTGTATAGGGATTTAAGGAATTTATGTGCATTAATATTATATCATGAGAGTTTTCTATTTTCATTGATTTGTTCCAGTAATTTTCTAGTGACAGCTTTAGGGTTTTCTATGTATAGAATAATGTCATCGAAAAAGTGATAGCTTTACATCTCCTTTTGCAATCCCAAATTCCTTTTATTTCTTTTTCATCTCTGATTGCCATGGTTAAGACTTTCAAATCTATGTTGAATAACAGTGGTGAAGGTAGCCACCCTTGTCTTGTTCTTGATCTTAGAGAAATTGTTTTCATTCTTTTCAATATTCAGAATAATTTTTCCTGTGGGTTTGTTGTATATGGACTTTAATATGTTGAGATAGGTTCCTACAATGCCTACTTTCTGGATACTTTTATTTATTTATTTTTTTTATCATAAATGGGTGTTGGATTTTGTCAAAAAGTTTCTCTGAAACTATTGAGATGATAATATGTTTCTTTATCTTTCCATTTGTTAATATGGTGCATCACACTGATTAGTGTATATTATAGAATCCTTTCATTCTTGATATAAGGGCCATCTGATCATGATATCTGATCTTTTAATATATTGTTGGGTTCTGTTGGCTAGACTTTGCTGAAAATTTTGGCTTTGATTTTGTCATTCATATTGGCCTGTAATTTTTTTCTTTTGTAATATCTCTGTCCGGTTTTGATAACAGGATGATGGTAGCCTTATAGAATGAATTTGCAGGTTTTCCTTCCTCTACACTTTTTGGCAGAGTTTGAGCATGATCAGTGCTAGCTTTTCCCTAAACTTTTTGTGGAATTATCCTTTGATGCCATTTGGTCTTGGACTTTTGTTTGTTGGAAGATTCTTCATTACATTTTCAATTTCTGTGCTTTTGATTTATCTTTTAATGTTTTCTATTTCTTCCTGATTTAGTCTTGGAGGAGTATACGCTTTGAAGTCTTTAACTTTAAAATCTGGAAGCCCTTTCTTCCACGTTTTACTTTTTCAGTTCAGTTGCTCAGCCGTGTCCGACTCTTTGAGACCCCATGAACCTCAGCACGCCAGGCATCCCTGTCCATCACCAACTCCCAGAATCCACCCAAATCCATGTCCATTGAGTCTGCAATGCCATCCAATCTTCTCATCCTATGTCGTCCCCTTCTCCTCCTGCCCTCAATCTTTCCCAGCATCAGGGTCTTTTCAAATGAGTCAGTTCTTCACATAAGGTGGGATATAATTTCTTGTAGTAATCTGTTATGATCTTTTGTACTTCTGCCTTGTCTGCTGTAACTTCTTTCTAATTTTCAATTTTACTGATTTGAACCTTCTCCCTTTTTTTTTGATAAATCTGGCTAATGGTGTGTCAATTTTGTTTATCTATTCAAAGCAAAAGCTTTTAGCTTTCTTGATCTTTGCTAGATGTATTCTTCATTAATTTTTCATTTATTTCTGCTCTGATCTTTACAATTTCTTTCTTTCTACTAACTTTGTGTTGTTGTAGTAGTATTTCTTTTTCTAGTTGCTTTCAGTGTAAGTTTAGCTTGTTTATTTGCTTTTTTTTTCTTGTTTCTTTAAGTAGGCTTGTACTGCTATAAATTTCCATCTGCACTTCTTTTAGTGCACCGCATAGGTTTTGAGATGTCATATTTTAATTGTCATTTGTTTTTAGATATTTTTTGACTTCCTTTTTGATATCTGCACTGACCTCCTGGTTTTTCAGGAGCATACTGTTTAGCCTCCATATGCTTGTATTTTTTTTCACAGGTTTTTGTTTGCTTGTTTGTTTCCTGTAGTTTATATCTAATTTTAGAGTGTTGTGGTCAGAAAAGAATGCTTGAAATTATTTCATTAAAAAAAAAAAAACACGAAGTCTTGATTTGTAACTCAAGATGTGATCTATCCTGGAGAATGTTACATGAGAAAAACTGAAATCTCTTTATGGATGAAATGCTCTATAGATGTCAGTTAAGCCATCTGGTCAAAAGTGTCATTTAAAGCTTCTGTCTCCTTATTAATTTTCTGTGTGGATGTTCTGTCCGTTGATGTGAGTGTAGTGTTACAGTCCCCTGCTATCATTGTGTTACAATTTGCTCTTAATACTTGCTAGGATTAGCCTTATATATGGAGGTTCTCCTATGTTGGGTGTATACATATATTTATAGCTGTTATATATTATGTAGGTGACTTCCCTGATGGCTCAGATGGTAAAGCGTCTGTCTACAATGAGGGAGACTCGGGTTCGAGCCCTGGGTTGGGAAGATCTCCTGGAGAAGGAAATGACAATCCACTCCGGTACTATTGCCTGGAAAATCCCATGGACAGAGGAGCCTGGTAGGCTACCATCTATGGGGTTGCAAAGAGTTGGATATGACTGAGTGACTTCACTTCACTATATGTTCTTTACTGATTTATCCTTTGACTATTGTGTCGTATCCCTCCTTGTCTCTTGTGTTCAGTTGCTCAGTTGTGTCTGACTCTTTGAGACCCCATGAGCTGTAGCCCATCAGGCTCCTTTGTCCATGGGATTTTCCAGGCAAGAATACTGGAGTGAGTTGCAATTTCCTTCTCCAGTGATTGCCTCAGTTCAGTTCAGTTCAGTCGCTCAGTCGTGTCTGACTCTTTGAGACCCCATGAACTGCAGCGCACCAGGCTTCACTGTCCATCACCAACTCCCAGAGTCCACACAAACTCATGTCCATCGAGTCAATGATGCCATCCAACCATATCATCTTCTGTCATCCCCTTCTCCTCCTGCACTCAATCTTTCCCAGCATTAGGGTCTTTTCCAATGAGTCAGCTCTTCACATCAGGTAGCCAAAGTATTGGAGTTTCAGCTTCAACATCAGTCTTTCCAATGAACACCCAGGACTGATCTCTGTTAGTATGGACTGGTTGGATCTCCTTGCAGCCCAAGGGATTCTCAAGAGTCTTCTCCAACACCACAGTTCAAAAGAATCATACTTCGGCGCTCAGCTTTCTTTATAGTCCAACTCTCACATCCATACATGACCACTGGAAAAATCATAGCCTTGACTAGATGGACCTTTGTTGGCAAAATAATGTCTCCGCTTTTGAATATGCTGTCTAAGTTGGTCATAACTTTCCTTCCAAGGAGTAAGCATCTTTTAATTTCATGGCTGCAATCACCATCTGCAGATTTTGGAACCCAGAAAAATAAAGTCAGCCACTGTTTCACCATCTACCTGCCATGAAGTGATGGGACCAGATGCCATGATCTTCAGTTTTCTGAATGTTGAGCTTTAAGCCAACTTTTTCACTCTCCTCTTTGACTTTTCTCAAGAGGCTCTTTGTTTTTCTCCACTTTCTGCCATAAGGGTAGTGTCATCTGCATGTCTGAGGTTATTGATATTTCTCCCGGCAATCTTGATTCCAGTTTGTGCTTCATCCAGCCCAGTTTTTCTTATGATGTACTCTGCATATAAGTTAAATAAGTAGGGTGACAATATACCACCTTGACATACTCCTTTTCCTATTTGGAACCAGTCTGTTTCATGTCCAGTTCTAACTGTTACTTCCTGACCTGCATACAGGTCTCTTTTATTTATTTTTTTAACTTTATCTAATATGAGTATAAGGTACACATTTTTTTTTAAAATTTTCATTTGCATGGAATACCTTTTCCAGCCCCTTACTGTCAGTCTTTATATACCCCTAGGCCTTATGTGGTTCTCCTGTAGAAAACATTGCTTTTGTGCTTTTTGAATCCATTCAACCAATCTGTGTATTTTTGTTAAAGCATTTAATCCATTTCCAGTTAAGGTAATTATTTCTATGTACAATCCTATTACTTTATTTGGGTAGAGTGTTGTTTTTGTAGGTCTCTTCTTGTCCTTGCTTTTCTTGTTAGAGAAATTCCTTTATCATTTGCTGTAAAACTGGTTTGGTGATGCTGAATTCTCCTTACTTTTGCTTATCTGTAAATATTTTGATTTCTATTTTGAATGTGAATGAAATCCTTGCTTGTTAAAGTAATCTTGGTTATAGGTTTATTCCTTTCATCACTTTAAGTATATCCTGCCACTTTCTCCTGGTCTGCAGAATTTCTATTTAAAGATCAGCAGTTAACCTTATAGGAATCCCCTTATATGTAATTTGCTTCTTTTCCCTTGCTGATTTTAATTTTTTTTTTCTTTGTGAGTATTATTTGTTAGTTTCATTAATATGTGTCTTGGTGTTATTTCTCTTTGGGTTTATTCTGTATGGGGCTATCTGGTCTTCCAGCATTTCAGTGACTATTTCCTTTCCCATGTGAGGGAAATTTTTCACTAATAGCTCCTCAAATATTTTCTCATACTTTTCTTTTTCTCTTCTTCTTCTGGGACTCCTATAAATTGAATGTTTGTGCACTTAATGTTGCCCAAGAGGTCTCTGAGACTGTTGTCATTTATTTGAATTATTGTATCTTTATTCTGCTCTGCTTTAGTCATTTTCACCATTCTGTCTTCCAGATCACTTATTCATTCTTCTGCCTCAGTTATTCTGCTAATGATTCCCTCTTGAATATTTTTAATCTCAGTATTTTTGTTATTAATCTTTGCTAATTGTCTATTCTTGATTTATTCTAGGTCCTTGCTAAACATTTCTTGTATTTTCTCGATCTGTGCCTCCATTTTATTTATCTGCATCTTCATTTTATTTCCAAGTTTTGGATCATCCTTACTATCATTACTCTGAAGTTTGTTTTCTTTTTTAAGGTAGATTGCCTATTTCCTCTTCTTCTTCTTTTTTTTTTTTTTTTGGTCTTGTGGTTCTATCATGTCCTTTCATCTGCTTCATCTTTCTCTGTCTTTTCCTTTTATTTAATTTACTGTGTTTGACATCTCCTTTCTGCAGCCTGAATGGTTGCAGTTCCTCTTATTTATGGAGTCTGCTCTCCTTGGGTCAGGTTTCACATGTGCTTTGTGAAGGTTCTGGTTGTTGGGACACATGCCTGTGTTCTGGTGAATGGAGCTGGATCTTTTCTTTCTGATGGGCAATGCTACATCTAGTAGTGTGTTTTGTTGTGTGTACGGGCTTGGTATGGCTTTAGGCAGCCTGTCCACTAATGGACAGATTTATGTTTGTGTTTTGCTGAGGTTTTCATATAGGGAATCTGGTATTGGAACTTGCTAGCTTTAGTATTGAGATGGAGGCCTTTGGGAGGACTCTTGCCAATTAATGTTCCATGGGGCCAAGAGTTCTCTGGTGGTCTGAAGTCCTGGATGCATGTCTACCACCTCAGAGGTGGTTCAGGCCTGACACCTTAATGGAGTACAAAGACTCCACTAGCCATACATTGCAGAAGACAAAATCCCAAGAAAAATGGTGAAAACAACAGTCAGTAGCCAAGAATACCTTAATAAATTCACACATTTCAAAGAAAAAGAAAAGAGTCAAAGAGAAAAAAGATGGGGAGAAAAAGAATAAAAACAAGAATAAAATACGAAAAACAAGAGAGCAACAATGCCAATAAACACATAAGTGAAAATGAATACTAACAACTAGACTAGCAAAAAATGCAAAAACATGGAAAAATGCAATATAACTAAATAGTACTGTAAAAATAGGGGAAATTAAATACAATTATTTAAAGCAGCATATTTTTAAAAAGGTAAAAGTTAGCAAATAAATATTAAATGAATAATAAAGAACATTAAAGCAATAAAAGAAACAAAAAAACAGTGTGTGTGTACATATATATATATATATATATATATAGAGAGAGAGAGAGAGAGAGAGAGAGAGAGAGAGAGAGAGTAGTAGTAGTAGTAGTAGTAAGAATGTCCTTCTGAATCCTCCATTGTTCCTGCCAGTGAGCACTAGCCAATCTCCTTTTTTTTTTTTTTTTTAATTTTTAAAATTTTATTTATTTTATTTTTTGTGTGCCTTATTTCTTTTATTTTATTTTTTAACTTTACAATATTGTATTGGTTTTGCCATATATCAAAATGAATCCACCACAGGTATACATGTGTTCCCCATCCTGAACCCTCCTCCCTCTTCCTTCCCCATACCATCCCTCTGGGTCATCCCAGTGTACCAGCCCCAAGCAGCCAGTATCTCCTTAAATAGTAAGTCCTCCAACATTTCTAAGTAGGTCTCTGGACCTGCTATGGATGCTATGTGGTCAGGTCAGATTCTTATCTGGCCGTTTGCGGCTTGTATTTGCTCCCAGACTGCACCCAAATGCACAGTCTCAGGGTAATAGCAGGTATTTAATCCTCTGTACCTGAAGCTGCTGGAGTGGATTTCCTTATTTTCCTTTAGTCATACAGCCCTGTTGCCTCAGTTTGGTTTGGATCTGCCTCTACTTGTAGGCCACCCTCTGTTGTCTGTTCCCCACCCAGACCAGAGGGAGCCAAAGTAGCAGCTTAGTAAGGCTCACTTACTCCATCAGGCTGGGGAGAGAGGAGTATGAAATCCACTGCTGGGGTGTCTGGGTTGTGCCCACTTTGTTAGAGTCTTGCAGGAAGTCGCCAGAGTCTGAGGTGGGTTATGTGCTCTCCTAGGGGAATTGGCCCCAGGTCACATGTCCCTTGGCAGAGTTAAACTGCAGAGGCTCCCAGGAGGGTGTTGGCAGCAACCCATTCCCACTCATGGCTTGGTGGCAGCTGTTACCTCTGGGTTTTGTACCACAGCATCAGCATTTTGTCTTATGCCTCAGGCACTCACCCTGGCTTTGGCAGTAAACATGATGTTTGTGTTCCCCACCCCCAGGATTGTAAATTGCTGTCATGTCTAGTTCTGCATTTGACACTTGTTCCTGCTTTGGAAACAGCTGGGATTATCTATCTCTGGGGTTGCACAATTCACAACCCTACCGTTTACCCATCACACTTACAGCAACCATGAATGCCAATTCCTGTGGTCTACAAGTGCATGGGGCCAGAGGTTCCCCGAGGCAACAAACTCTTGCCTCTCTGGGATGCCTAGGGTTTTCCCTGGGCCCCCTCTGTTGTGTCATACTAGCTCCTTCAGAGTATCTTCACAGCAGTCAACCCCTGTCCTCTTCCTAGGTTCCAACCCCTAAAGCCTAAACTCAAGACCCATACCCCATTCACGGGGGTAAGCATGAAAGCCACTTATCACTTGAGAAGTACTGTTTACTGTTTGCTACAATCTCTGTGGTGAATTCTCTGACTTATCTACCAAGCACATTCCCTTCTGATGCTGTGTTCCCTTCCGAGGCTCTGAAGCTCCCCCAGTGTCTTCAACCGTGAATAGGTTTCTGAACGTGTGGAGACATTTCCTCTTTCATGGCTCCCTCCCCGAGATGCAAGTCCCCATTCCAAAATCTTTTGTCTCTTTTTTATCTTTATCTTCAACCCTGCCTCATTCTGAGGATATCAGCTTGCCTTTTGGGAAGTCTGGAGTCTTCTGCCAGTGCTTAGAAGGTGTTGTGTAGATGTTGTTCCACGTGCAGATATATTTTTGACGTATTTGCCAGAAGAAAGGTGATCTTCCTGTTTTATTCCTCCATTGCTACTGCTGCTAAGTCGCTTCAGTCGTGTCTGACTCTCTGCAACCCCATAGACAGCAGCCTACCAGGCTCCTCCATCCCTGGGATTCTCCAGGAAAGAACACTGGAATGGGTTGCCATTTCCTTCTTCAATGCATGAAAGTGAAAAGTGAAACTGAAGTCCCTCATTCTTGTCCAACACTGTGACCCCATGGACTGCAGCCTACCAGGCTCCTCCGTCCCTGGGATTTTCCAGGCAAGAACACTGGAGTGGGTTGCCATTTCCTTCTCCAATGCATGAAAGTGAAAGTGAAGTCTGACTCTTTGCGACCCCATGGACTACAGCCTACCAGGCTCCTCTGTCTATGGGGTTTTCCAGGCAAGAGTACTGGAGTGGGTTGCCATTGCTTTCTCCATTATCTCCGTCCAAATTTTCTTCTTTATTGTTGATGATCATTTTTATGATTTTAAATGATTTTTAAATGATAAAGAGTTTTTTCAAGTCTTTCATCCAGTTAATTACCCATCTCTATCTCTTTAGTGTTTTATTCCCCCACTCCCAGGGTTTTATCTTGATCTTTCATTTAGAACATATTACTCTGTCTTATAATTTTGTTTGATTTTCTAATTAGTTCAAACAGTAGCCTTTCTTGTTTTTGAAGGAATGTTTTTGTGTAGGAGCATTCCTATGCCGACTTCATATGACTGATGGGTTTGGCAGGAGGACTGGTACTGATCTGAGCAAGGGTTGAGTCTTCACTCAGAGTGTATTAAAAGCTGATGATTTTTCAGAGGAAGCCTGAAGCTGGATGGGCTAGAAAAGTCTGAAGCTTGATGGGCTAGAAAAGCTGGAAGTAGCTTCTCCCAGGTTCAGCTTTAGGCTCTTTCCTTTCTGGAGACGTTGGAGCTGAAGCCAGGCTGGGGTCATGATGGAGAGGTCATGCGAGACTGGCTAGAATGCCAAGAGCTTTTCAATCTATCTCTGTGCTGGGACTTGGAGTAAGTCTGTTCATGGATCCTTACAGGTAAATTTTGGTTTTCTACAGATATCCAGATCTCTAGGTCATAAGTCCCACTCATTTTCAAATCAGGTTAAGTGGGCTCATCTTCCTGTGCTAGTGTCCAGTGCTTGGATGTTCAATGTGGGGCCTGAACCTCTCAATCTTTAAGGAAGACCTCAGAGTTTTTGATATTTCTTTACTTTTTTGGGGTTGCCTGCCAGGGCATGGGTCCTGGCTAGTTTGCTTGACTTTGCCTTTCGCCCATCTTGACACATTTTTTCCCCATTATATTCTTAATTGTAGAAGAGCTGTATACTCAGTTGTAGAAGAAACCTGCTAGTTTTCACTCTTTCTCAGAAATTTATTCCATATGTAGTTGTAGTTTTGGTATATTCGTGATTGAGTTGAACACAAGGTTTCCTACTCTACCATCTTGACCCTGCCTTTAATAATACCCTATTTTATTGCTAAAATTCATAGCCAATGTTAGGTTGTAACTAGTTCACAAAGGAAATTCAATTTCTGCATGGATTTTTATAAGAAAATAAATTATGTCATCATATTTTGTAAATATTATTTCCTTCAGGATTATAAGATTTTAACTGGCAATAAAAAATAAAAATCAAATCCAGTATATGAACTTCTCATGGAGAAAACTTGACATTAAATTTTTGACTAGTTCAGTGGATATTGAGAAAGCTTGTTTAAAATGCAGTCTCAGTTTTCATCAAGATCCTCAAATGTTTTATAGCCATGGTAAAGTTTGAGAGGCATTGTTAAATCACCTTGCAGAAATAATTATCTACTTTATCTTTAACTAAGATGATGACTAATGAACCTGTTCAACTAGAAAACAAACATTGAAATGAGCATGTAATAAAAAAAGTTCTTTTGATTTAAAAGGATAATCTTTCTTTAAATAAATTCTTTTCTGTAATATATATTCAAATCATTAGCAAATGAAGAGTTCAAAACACATTCTTATGTTTTAAGTACTTCTGTTTAACATGATAAAATACTTGGAGTTTGTATTCACTTAGTTTTAAAAGAGGTTATACTATTCAGAGGACTTTTAATTTAGCTTAAAAATATCATCTAAAAATTGTATTCATATGAAATGATTGTTCAGTAGTGAATCTGAAAAAGATGGTTAGCTATAAATAGGAAGAAATTTTTAAATATTCCATCTTGACCATCACACTATCTTTTCTAGCTTTTCATTATTCATACCAAGTATCATCATGAAAATTAATTCATCAATGTAACAGAGATAAATGAGCCAACACAGAACAGACAGAACTATCTTCCGGTTCCTAGGAGGGAAACTGTCTCATTGCCCTATTATATCAGTGACAAAAATGTCTGGACTTTATGAACATCGCTTTCCTTTTTTTTTTTTTTTAATATATATATATATAAATGACATAGTGATTTAACTTCAAAAGTAGTTTTAAGAAAGTGCTTATAAAGTACTTCCAAGGTTGAAGACTGAAGATAAAACTAATCAAATAATCTGAAAGATTTGGATAGTTTATGTATTCTAAAGGATATTATTAACATTAACATGAAAAAATATAATTTAAATAAAGCAATTTGATAAGTCACAATATTCATATTTTACATGTAAAATACCTATTTGGGAAATATCTAGTAGCATAATCAAACATACACTCTTTCATTGTCATAATGCATTTTAGAGGGTATCCTACTTTGAGGTCAAACTCTATAAATCTTTCAGATTTAGGTAGTGAGGGCATAAATGAGAAATGTATATTGAGACATCATGGACTCTACTTTCATAAAGCACTGATATGCTTTCTGGGAGAAAACTTACTTAAAGGAAATTGCAAACACAGTCAAGGAATTTGTTTCATTATCCAAGCCTTGGTTATCACAAGGGATGGTGATTCTTGGCATCTGTCATTAATACAGGCCACCTGTCTAGTTTGTGGAATTATGTTTAGATCATATAGAACTATTTGAGAAAGCTGTTTAAATAGAAAATTGATAAAACATTAAAGGAAAAGCAGTAATGTAATGCTGATTTTATTTAATCATATTCATACAACTGATAATTATGCTCACATATAATGAGCATAATTCAAAACTGTGCAAACCACAGAAGACCTTTGTAGTTGGTAGTCAGAAGTTTCCACATTTAGTGGAACATTTTCAGCAGAGAATAGTGAGAGGCTGTGGTGAAAAGCCAAAGAAAATCATTATTCCTCTCATAATTCATATTATAACAAGTCATAATATTAATAGCTACATGCTTGAAAGATGCTTTGTAATAGCTGTCTGGACTTGTACATCAGAGCTAGTAAGAAGGGTCATTGATTGTGTTTGGTTTGAGGAAACGTAATGGAAAGCGAAAAATACACTAATTGTTAATAATAAGATTAAAATGTGCCCACAAATTAATTAGGCCATCAGAAATATTTTTAATCATGCTATTAAAAATAAACTGATTCCCAGGTCATGAATGAAAAAGAGTATTAGACTGTTTCTGAGTGGATCCATTCTGAGTGGATCACTATTATTACTCTGGTGGTAGCTGACTGAAAGGAAACAGAGAGAAACTGTCACTTGTGCATGCTTTCTATTTAAAATCATGTCTCTAACACACACCTGTGCACACCCATATACACTCACAGGGACATGAATGCAGAGTGAGTGAATCAACAGTCAGGAACACAATTTTAAGGTAAATGTGAGATATTTCTATCAATCAGTTCAGTTGTTCAGTCATGTCTGACTCTTTGCGACCCCATGGACTGCAGCTCTCTAAGCTTCCCTGCCCATTACCAACTACCGGAGCTTGATCAAACTCATGTTAAATGGGTTGGTGATACCATCCATCCAAATCACCCTCTGTTGTCCCTTTCTTCTCCTGCCTACAACCTTTCCCAATATCAGGATCTTTTCCAATGAATCAGTTCTTCACGTCAGGTAGCCAAAGTACTGGAGCTTCAGCATCAGTCCTTCCAATGATTATTCAGGGCTGATTTTATTTAGAATGGACTGGTTTTATCTCCTTGCAGTCCAAGAGACTCTCAAGAGTCTTCTCCAACAGCACAGTTCAAAAGCATCAATTCTTTGGCACTCAGCTTTCTTTATAGTCCAACTCTCACATTCATACATGACTACTGGAAAAAACATAGCTTTGACTAGATAGAATTTTGTTGGTAAAGTAATGTCTGCCAAGAAGCAAGTGTCTTTTAATTTCATGGCTCTGTCACCATCTGCAGTGACAGAAGATTTGGGAGCCTCCCCCCCAACACACACACAAATGATAATGGCTCTCACTGTTTCCATTGTTTCTCTTTTTATTTGCCATGAAGTGATGGAACAGGATGTCGTGATCTTAGTTTTTTGAATGTTGAGTTTTAAGCCAGCTTTTTCATTTTCCTCTTTCAATTTCTTCAAGAGGCTCTTTAGTTCTTCTTCACTTTCTGCCAGAAGGGCTTTGTCATCTGTCTATATGAGGTTAGATAACCAGAGTGACAATATACAGTCTTGATGTTCTCTGTTCCCAATTGTGATCCAGTCCATTGTTCCATGTCCAGTTCTAAGTGTTGCTTCTTGACCTGCATATAGATTTCTCAGGAGGCAGGTAAGGTGATCTGGTAATCCCAGTTATTTCTATATCCCATGCCTTACTGAAATTCATCTAGTAAAGTGACAGGACTTGGATATTTTTAATAACAACTGGCACATTTTTGAAAACCCAAGCAAGTATGAGAACAATGACAATTTAGTTGTTTGGTCATGATCACAGAGAAGGTACAAAAAAATGGTCCCCTGAATTTCACCCCCAGAATGTTAAAGGAGAAATGTTTAAGATAGCATCTTATGTATTTTTACCTCTTGGTCTTCCTTCATGAGTAAGGTAGAGATGTTTTCTGCCATTCACCTAATATAATCACGTTGTACTAGTTACTCTGGCATGTCTGATTCTTTGTGCCACATGGACTAACTGGCCAGGCTTCTATATCCATGGGATCTTCCAGGCAAGAACATTGGAGGGGGTTGTCATTCCCTCCTCCAGGGTTGTAATCGAGTAGCGATATGTAAGTGGAAAAAAAAAAAAAGTCCTATACTTAATCTCAGAGTACGTCAAGGCTGTATATTGTCACCCTGTTTATTTAACTTATATGCAGAGTACATCATGAGAAACGCTGGACTGGAAGAAACACAAGCTGGAATCAAGATTGCCAGGAGAAATATCAATAACCTCAGAGATGCAGATGACACCATCGTTATGGCAGAAAGTGAAGAGGAACTAAAAAGCCTCTTGATGAAAGTGAAAGTGGAGAGTGAAAAAACTGGCTTAAAGCTCAACATTCAAAAACTAAGATCATGGCATCCAGTCCCATCACTTCATGGGAAATAGATGGGAAAACAGTGGAAACAGCATCAGACTTTATTTTTCTGGGCTCCAAATCACTGCAGATGGTGACTGCAGCCATGAAATTAAAAGATGCTTATTCCTTGGAAGGAAAGTTATGACCAACCTAAATAGCATATTCAAAAGCAGAGACATTACTTTGCCAACAAAGGTCCGGCTAGTCAAGGCTATGGTTTTTCCTGTGGTCATGTATGGATGTGAGAATTGGACTGTGAAGAAGGCTGAGCACCGAAAAATTGATGCTTTTAAACTGTGGTGTTGGAGAAGACTCTTGAGAGTCCCTTGGACTGCAAGGAGATCCAACCAGTCCATTCTGAAGGAGATCAGCCCTGGGATTTCTTTGGAAGGAATGATGCTAAAGCTGAAATTCCAGTACTTTGGCCACCTCATGGGAAGAGTTGACTCACTGGAAAAGACTCTGATGCTGGGAGGGATTGGGGGCAAGAGGAGAAGGGGACGACAGAGGATGAGATGGCTGGATGGCATCACTGACTTGATGGACATGAGTCTGAGTGAACTCCAGGAGTTGGTGATGGACAGGGAGGCCTGGCGTGCTGCGATTCATGGGGTCACAAAGAGTCGGACATGACTGAGCGACTGATCTGATCTGATCTGAATCTGATCTGATCTGAATCTGATCTGATCTGACCTGATACTTAATCTCACAATAAAAACTGCTTTCTCAACCCTCTGGGCTAAAATCTGAAAATTAAAGGCACTATATATATATCCAGATTAGTAAATAAAGCTAATGTGTGATAGAAAATCCTTTTCAAAAATGGATTAAAGCTTTTGACTTCTTTAGCTCAGCTCATTTCTCCTACTCTTCAAACCAGGATTTTCAACATGTCAAGGGCTAGGATCAGCCACTCCCATTAAACAAACATGCCTTACCAGGTACTTTACACATACAGAGTATTCACAAATAAACATACAAAAATATAGGAAGGATATTATACTTCAGAATAAGAAATTCCCTGATTTAAGTAAATTAATAGAAAAAGATCCAGAACATTTTTAATTTCAAGTTGAGACACAAGAACAAAAGATTGACCAAATTTAGTCCAGATTAGCTAAAACTAATCATCAGATCAGATCAGATCAGTTGCTCAGTCGTGTCCAACTCTTTGCAACCCCATGAATCGCAGCACGCCAGGCCTCCCTGTCCATCACCAACTCCTGGAGTTCACTCAGACTCATGTCCATCAAGTCAGTGATGCCATCCAGCCATCTCATCCTCTGTCGTCCCCTTCTCCTCTTGCCCCCAATCCCTCCCAGCATCAGAGTCTTTTCCAATGAGTCAACTCTTCGCATGAGGTGGCCAAAGTAGTGGAGTTTCAGCTTTAGCATCATTCCCTCCAAAGAAATCCCAGGGCTGATCTCCTTCAGAATGGACTAGTTGGATCTCTTTGCAGTCCAAGGGACTCTCAAGAGTCTTCTCCAACACCACAGTTCAAAAGCAGCAATTCTTCGGCGCTCAGCCTTCTTTACAGTCCAACTCTCACATCCATACATGACCACAGGAAAAACCATAGCCTTGATTAGACGGACCTTTGTTGGCAAAGTAATGTCTGTGCTTTTCAATATGCTGTCTAGTTTGGTCATAACTTTCTTTCCAAGGAGTAAGCGTCTTTTAATTTCATGGCTGCAGTCACCATCTGCAATGATTTTGGAGCCCAGAAAAATAAAGTCTGATGCTGTTTCCACTGTTTTCCCATCTATTTCCCATGAAGTGATGGGACTGGATGCCATGATCTTCGTTTTCTGAATGTTGAGCTTTAAGCCAACTTTTCACTCTCCACTTTCACTTTCATCAAGAGGCTTTTTAGTTCCTCTTCATTTTCTGCCATAAGGGTGGTGTCATCTGCATATCTGAGGTTATTGATATTTCTTCTGGCAATCTTGATTCCAGCTTGTGTTTCTTCCAGTCCAGCATTTCTCATGATGTACTCTGCATATAAGTTAAATAAACAGGGTGACAATATACAGCCTTGATGAACTCCTTTTCCTATTTGGAACCAGTCTGTTGTTCCTTGTCCAGTTCTAACTGTTGCTTCTTGACCTGCATACATATTTCTCAAGAGGCAGATCAGGTGGTCTGGTATTCCCATCTCTTTCAGAATTTTCCACAGTTTATTGTGATCCACACAGTCAAAGGCTTTGGCATAGTCAATAAAGTACAAATAGATGTTTTTCTGGAACTCTCTTGCTTTTTCCATGATCCAGCGGATGTTTCCATTTTCTTTTATCTCTCAGAAAATAAATGGAAAATAAGGAAAGCTAGAATTGAAAGCCATGTAGAAGAAATAAAATTTAATGTGTACTGAGAACACAATTTTTTCATATAAGAAAAATTTCAGACTATTAACTAAAGGATAAAGATTATAGAGATTAGAAAGAAGAGCATATCATCACATATGCTTTATTTGTGTTGGCTGAGGCTCTTTACTTGGGAAGGAAACCTAAGAAGGAAAGGTCTCAGGAAGTTGACATGTCATCAGGTGCCTCTTTAACTCATAAGGACTATTCTAATACTGGAGGTTCAGTATTGGCCTTCTTAGATTATATACTGGTCATGCAGAGGTACAAACAAAATCACTAGTACTAGCTATTGGACCCATACAGAGCTTCCATCTGACATCATGACTCCTCTGTCCGTTGCATCAGTTATTGGATGATCAACTGATGGATGATTAAGAGACAAAGTCATTTAGCCTATTTCATTGTTCAATGCTTCTTTCATGACAGAAGCTTTCTGGTGAGAATGAGTGAGTGATTTAAAAGAAAAAAGAAAAAACAAAACAACCTTCATTCTCATTTCTTTATGTCATTGACACACCTCTACCCAAACCTTTGTGTTTTCGACCTATTAGACGATTTCCCTCTAAAACCCTGATCAAATTATTAGACCACTGGCATTGCTAGGAATCAGTATGAAATTTTTTTGAGGGGGCTTTTCTTGCAAAAAGTGGATGACAAACTGTCCAATTGGTAGGTAGGAAGATTTTCTCTCTTCACTGTCACTATGATGCAACCACTGTACATTTTAATCTTGCATTGATACCCATGTGCCAATCTCCACTTTTTTTTTTTTTCCTCCTTATTCAATTAGTTATATAGGACCTTCTGTAGGGTATCAGATTTGAGTTGGGACAGTGCTGAGTATTAGTTTCCTATGACCAATGTAGCAAACTACCCCAGGCTTGGTTGGTTAAAACAACAGAAGTGCATCTCAGTTTTAGAGACCAGAAGTCCAAAATCAGTTTAACTTGCTGCTAGCAGGGCTATATTCCCAGTAGAGGCTTAAGAGGAGATTTTAGTATCTTCTCCTTCCAGCTTTTGGTGGCCACTATCACTCCTTGACTCATGGCCACATCACTCCAACCACTACTTCTATGGTCAAACCCCCTACTCTTTTTCTTTGTCAAATCTTTCTCTGTGTCTCCCTTATAAGAATACGCTATACACAATATAACAATGTGTTTTCATCTCTTCATTTGCTAATAATTGGGTGCATCCTATGAAAAGGCAGTTTAGTGAGATAAAGTTTATAAAAGCTAATTATTATTATTACATAGTCACTTCCACATATGCTTACCAATTTGATGAATTCATAGTCCTGTTCTTAGTCAGAAGTGAGATAGACAATTTTATATAAAAACAGAAAGTGTAAGATGAAAAACAATTACAAAAATTAGGCTATTTTCAAGAATCATGTGTGTTCTGTCCAATAATTGCTTATTGAGAGACTGTTAGTTAAAAAAAAGAAAAAGGTACAGTTCTAAGTCCAAGGACCCACAAAGGTGAATGCCAAATGTATATAATTTGCCTTTAAAAAAATTTATTAGAATTGATTACATATCAGGGAGTAATGAGTAATAAATAATGGCTCCTGATGCTTTGAATGATCCTGAGCTCTGTAATTTTAAAGCAACCAAACCACCACTTAGAATAGAAAGTAAGTATTGAATTGATTTCTAAGCACATGCCATATACTTTGTTTTCTCTCAACTATGTTAGAAACTTAATCGCATATATCCCAACTTCCACATTATCAGGACCTCTGTTTACCTCACAGGACTCTGCCTCTCAATAGGTGTACTGGGCTTAGTGACCAAAATATTGTGTGTGGGTGTGTGTATGTGTGTGCCTATTGAGAGAAAAATAATAAAAGAAAGTGTCAGGAAGAAAGAACTCAAAATATTTTTAATTTTACTATTTATTTGAAAAACCAAGTTAACTGGGAAACTGTTATTTTGCCCTCTGAATTAAGACAGTAACTTTTAATTCCTGTTTGGTGTTCCTCAGTTGCTTAGTCATGTCTGACTCTTTGTGATCCCATGGACTGCAGCAGCCAGGCTTCCCTGTCCTTCACCATCCCCCAGAGCTTGCTCAAGCTCATGCCCATTGAATCGGTGATGTCATCTAGCCATCTCATCCTCTGTCATCCCCTTCTCCTTCTGCCTTCAATCTTTCCCAGCATCAGTTTCTGTTCTAATGAGTTGGCACTTCATATCAGGAGGCTTAATTATTGGAGCTTCAGCTTCAGCATCAGTCCTTCCAATGAATATTCAGAGTTGATTTCATTTAGGATTGACTTGTTTAATCTACTTTTTGAGGGGGTCTCAAAAATCTTCTACAACACAGCAGTAAAAAGCACCAATTCTTCACTGCTCAGCTTTCTTTTTTGTCCAAATCTCACATCCATTCATAACCACTAGAAAAATCATAGCTTTGACTATGTGTCGATTTTTGTTGGCAAAATAATGGCTCTGCTTTATAATATGCTGTCTAGGTTTGTCATAGCTTTTCTTCCAAGGAGCAAGTGTCTTTTAATTTCACGGCTACAGTCACCATCTACAGTGATTTTGCAGCCCAAGAAAATAAAGTGTCACTGTTTTCATTGTTTCTGCATCTATTTAACATAAAGTGATTGAAATGGAAGCCATGATGTTAGTTTTTTGAACGTTGAGTTTTTTTAATCAGATTATCTTTATTGATTCAAATTTCTAAGATAATTTCATCTGCAATCACTTAAGCTATTTCTATAATTTTAGGAAGAGCGAGTTTTATATCAGAAGAAACAATGTGGGATTTTTGTTTTTTTTAACTTCTTCTTCTTTTTTTTTTTTTTTACTTTACGATATTGTATTTGTTTTGCCATACATCAACATGAATCCGCCACAGGAGTACACGTGTTCCCAGTTCTGAACCCCTCCTCCCACCTCCCTCCCCATACCATCCCTCTGGGTCATCCCAGTGCACCAGCCCCAAGCTTCCTGTATCCTGCATCGAACCTGGACTGGCAATGCATTTCTTATATGATATTATGCATGTTTCAATGCCATTCTCCCAAATCATCCCCCCCTACACACACAGAGTCCAAAAGACTGTTCTATACACCTGTGTCTCTTTTGCTGTCTCGCATACAGGGTTATTGTTACCATTTTTCTAAATTCCATATATATGCGTTAGTATACTGTATTGGTGTTTGAGTTTTAAGTCAGCTTTTTCACTCTTCTTTCACCTGCATTAAGAGGCTCTTTAGTTCCTTTTTGCCTTCTGCCATAAGTGTGGTATCGTCTGCACATCTGATCTTATTGATATTTCCCCCAGGAATCTTGATTCCAGTTTGTGCTGGAACCAGCCGAGCATTTCACATGGTGTATTCTGAATATAATTTAAATAACCAGGGTGACAATATACAGTCTTGATGTTCTCTGTTCCCCATTTTGATCAAGTCCATTGTTACATGATTTGTTCTATTTCTTCTTGGCCTGCATATAGGTTTCTCCTGAGGCAGGTCAGGTGGACTGGTATTCCCATCTCTTTAAAAATTTTCCACAGTATGTTATGATCCACACACTCAAAAGCTTTAACATAGTCAATGAAGCAGAATTAGATTTTTTCTGGAATTCTCTTGCTGTTTCTATGATCCAGTGGATGCTGGCAATTTGATCTCCGGTTCCTCTGCCTTTTCTTAATCCAGCTTGAACATCTGGGAGTTCTTGCTTAATGTACTGTTGAATCCTAGCTTGGAGAATTTTGAGCTTTACTTTGGTAGCAGGTGAAATGAGTGCAATTGTGCAATAGTTTGAACATTCTTTGGGATTGTTTTTCTTTGGGAATGGAAAGAAAACTGATCTTTTGCAGTCCTGTGGCCACTGCTGAGTTTTCCAATTTTGTTGACATATTGAGTGCAGCACTTTCACAGCATCATCTTTTAGGATTTGAAATAGCTCAGATGGAATTCCATCACCTCCACTAGCTTTGTTCATAGTGATGCTTTGAGAGGCCTACTTGACTTTGCTCTCCAGGATGTCTGACTGTAGCTGAATGATCACACTGTTGTGGTTATCTGGGTCATGAAGATATCTTTTGTATAGTTCTTCTGTGTATTTTTGCCACCTCTTCTTAATATCTTCTGCTTCTTTTAGGTCCATACAGTTTATGTCCTTTATTGTACCCATCTTTGTATGAAATATTTCCTTATTTGTATGAAATATTTCCTTATTATTTCCTATTGCTAATTCTCTTGAAAATATCTCTAGTCTTTCCCAGTCTATTGTTTTCTTTTATTTCTTTCCATTGCACACTTAAGGCTTTCTTATCATTTTTGCTCTTTGGAGTTGTTCATTCAAATGGGTATATCTTTCCTTTTCTCCTTTGCCTTTCACTTCTTTTCTCAGCTGTCTGTAAGTGCTCCATAGACAACCATTTTGCCTTTTTTTGCATTTCTTTTTCTTGGGGTTGGTCTTGATCATCAACTCCTATATAATGTTACCAACTTCCACCCATAGTTCTTCAGGCACTCTATCAGATCTAAACCCTTGAATCTATTTGTCACTTTCAATGTACAATCATAGGGATTTGATTTAGGTTATATCTGAGTGGCCTAGTGGTTTTCTCTACTTTCTTCAATTTAAGTCTGAATTTTGCAATAAGGAGTTCATGATGTGAGCCACAGTCATCTCCCATCTTGCTTTTGCTGATTTTATAGAGCTTCTTCATCACTAGCCACAAGATTATAATCAATCTGATTTTGGTGTTGACCATCTGGTAATGTCCATGTGTAGAGTCATCTCTTGTGTTGTTAGAAGAGGGAGTTTGCTATGACCAGTACGTTATCTTGGTAAACTTTGCTAACCTTTGCCCTGCTTCACTCTGTACTCCAAGGCCAAATTTGCTTGTTACTCCAGGTATCTCTTGACTTCCTACTTTTGCATTCCAGTCCCCTATGATGAAAATAGCATGTCTTTTTTGGGTGTTAGTTATAGAAGGTCTTTTAGGTCTTCATAAAACTGTTCATCTTCAGCTTCTTCAGCATTACTTGGTGGCCATAGGCTTGGATTTCTGTGATATTGGATGGTTTACCTTGGAAATGAACCAAGATCAATCTGTGGTTTTTGAGACTGCTTGGTCTCTTGTTCACCATGAGGGCTACTCCATTTCTTCTAAGAGATTCTTGCCCACAGTAGTAGATATAATGTTCATTGGAATTAAATTCACCCATTCCAGTCCATTTTAGTTCACTGATTCCCAAAATATCTATGTACAATCTTGCCATCTCCTGTTTGACCATTTCCAAACAATTCTTGTTTAGTTGTTCATAATTTAAAATGTTACATATGAAATTAATTTCAATAATATGTAAGAAATAGTATTAGAAAAATATTATCCAAATTGTTATATATCCTTTTTTATAAATAAGAATAATTAATTATTAATAGTTTGGTATTCAACTTGGAAATATCTCAGAAAAAAATAAATTTTAAAACACAACCATGATTTTGTTCTTTTAGACCAGGTTTTGTTTAAAACCAAACACATCAAGTAATTCATAACAATAAATACTGGGCTGTAAGTTCAGTGTGTTCCTTACATTGCTAGTCACTTCCCACCAGGGGGAATGAAAAAGAAAAAAAAAAATAGACAATGAATTGTTTTGGTTTTCAGTTGCCAGTGATGCCAGTGATGCATATTATAGAAGTTAAACACTTAACATTACTTCAGAGTTATTTGACATATATTTCAGGTAGTTCCAAGATCTGTTTACTGCTCTTTGAATTCATTTGTTCATTTACCGTTTACTGAATAATCTGATGCCACAGCATTTGGAGAAATCAGTCAAGCATAGAATTAAAGAAAATGCTACATTTTTTACCCCTTAATAATAGGTTACAAAGAAACAAACAAATTCTCTAAATTATATTCTATATACCTGGGAAGAACTATTAAAGAAATTATTTTCATAATATTCACCGAGGATGGGGTTGCTCTAAAGGATTTTCATTACATGCTTTGTATTTGCATACTTTGAAGCCATATGTATACACGACATTTCCTGTAGCATTAAAAAAAAAAAAAAAGCACAGTTTTACATATGGTAATGTAAGTTTCCACCCACTCCAGTGTGCTTGCCTGGAGAATCCCAGGGACAGGGGAGCCTGGTGGGCTGCCGTCTATGGGGTCACACAGAGTCGGACAGGACTGAAGCGACTTAGCAGTAGCAGCAATGTAAGTTTCCATGTTACTCTTTCCATACATCTCACCCTCTTCTCACCTCTCTCCATGTCCATAAGTCTATTCTCTACGTCTGTTTCTCCATTGTTGCCCTGTAAATAAATTATTCAGTACCATTTTTTTCTAGATTCCATATATATGTCTTAAAATATGGTGTTTATCTTTCTCTTTCTGAATCACTTCACTCTGTATAATAGGTTCTAGGTTTTCTGCATGGCTTAGGAAACTCAAATAGGAGCTCTGTATCAACCTAGAGGCATGGGATGGGGAGGGAGATGGGAAGGAGTTTCAAAAGGGAGAGGACACATGTACACCTATGGCTGATTCATCTTGAGGTTTGATAGAAAACAGCAAATTCTGTAGAGCAATTATCCTTTAATAAAAATAAATTAATTTTAAAAAGCACAATTGATGTTTATAATTAATCTTAATTGAAAAGTATATAATGATGTATGCTTAATATTTAACATTATCATAAATATTTGGATTAACTTTACACAAAGGTATTATCATGCATATTTAATACTCTTATTTTTTAATTGAATTTATTTATTATTATTTATTTTTTACTTTACAATATTGTATTGTTTTTTTAAGTAAGGTTCAAAATAAACAAATTTGCATAACATATATTTTTTCTTTGAAACTTTACTTTTATATATATTTTTTAAATTTTATTTTATTTTTAAACTTTACATAATTGTATTAGTTTTGCCAAATATCAAAATGAATCCACCACAGGTATATATGTGTTCCCCATCCTGAACCCTCCTCCCTCCCCATACCATCCCTCTGTGTGATTTTATATTTGAATTGACAATGTATCTCATTTTAACTGACCTTTTGTTGTTGTGGTTGTTATCTTCTGATATCAGACTATTTGGAAAATAACAGGATTAGCAGGAAGCACAGTTCAGATGACAAAATCCATGCTATGAAAGAAGCACAGTGTTGTTGTTTTAAGCCAACTTTTTCACTCTCCTCTTTCACTTTCATCTAGAGGCTTTTTAGTTTTTCTTCATTTTCTGCCATAAGGAGAGGTGTGGTACCTTTTTCTTTCCCCTTATTAAAACAGTATGGAAGTGATGCCATAAGCAAAGCCATTTCATTTATTTCATAGCTCTGAGAGTAAAGATTGAGCAATTCCATGTATCTTAAAGATTAGTTGAAGTGAATGGAATCATCATATCATTGTGTAATTTAGCTGTATGTAGAGTCATCTACTGGAGAAGGCGATGGCACCCCACTCCAGTACTCTCGCCTGGAAAATCCCATGGATGGAGGAGCCTGGTGGGCTGCAGTCCATGGGGTCACTAAGAGTCAGACACGACTGAGTGACTTCACTTTCACTTTTCACTTTCATGCATTGGAGAAGGAAATGGAAACCCACTCCAGTGTTCTTGCCTGGAGAATCCCAGGGACAGGGGAGCCTGGTGGGCTGCCGTCCATGGGGTCGCACGACTAAAGAGACTTAGCAGCAGCGGAGTCATCTACATGTAGAGATCCAACCAGTTCATCCTAAAGGAGATCAGCCCTGGGTGTTCTTTGGAAGGAATGATGCTAAAGCTGAAACTCCAGTACTTTGGCCACCTCATGCAAAGAGTTGACTCATTGGAAAAGACTCTGATGCAGGGAGGGATTGGGGACAGGAGGAGAAGGGGACGACAGAGGATGAGATGGCTGGATGGCATAACAGAATCAATGGACATGAGTTTGAGTGAACTTCGGGAGTTGGTGACAGACAGGGATGCCTGGTGTGGTGCAATTCATGTTGTCACAAAGAGTCGGACATGACTGAGTGTCTGAACTGAACTGAACTGAGAGTCATCTGTCACTTGCTACTTTGAGAGGTGCATTGGCATTTTTCAAATATATGTATGGCTTCGGATTTTCAAGAGCTATGGTATAAATTTGAGTTTAAAAACAGCCTTCTTAATTTAAATATTGGTCATATCTTCTGTTATTACAAGGCTGGAGTCATGCGAATGAAGAATTGCATAAAGCAGAATTTTAAGTTATCCCAAAGAACAAATGCAGTTCCTTTGTTCTTAATGGAGAGCATGACATCAGAATCTGGAAGAAGGCATTTTTTAAAAAGTTACTTTCACCAATTAATATAATACAAGTGCCCTAAAAATTGAAATAAACAAAGTTATTCTACTTGTGTGTGTGTGTGTGTGTGTGTATCTGTGTTTTCTCACCCTGTCCTGTCTGTCTCTTTCAGTCCTCACAACTGTAGCCCACCAGACTCCTCTGTCCATGAGATTTTTCAGGAGAGAGCGCTGGTGTGGGTTGCCATTCCCTCCTCCAGGGGATCCTCCTGACCCATGGATCAAACCCACATCTTCTGTGTCTCCTATATTTCTGGCAGGTTCCTTTGAAGAAGCTCAGTATTCTACTTAGTCCATTGCCGTGAATACAAATATATTGTTAAATGATTATGCCTTCATGAATATAGTTCAGGTCCAGTATTTTCCAGAAAAAATTCATTGTTGTATAATGCAGTTTGTATTTCAACACCTCCCACAGAAGTACTTTCCAGATCAGCTTATATTGTGTACTGATATATACTTTATTGAGGTTCACAGAAATGAAAGAAATGAAGAAAGGGTGGAAAGATTGCTGTCACCAAATAACTGGTTGGATATGGGGCCTATTTCAGGTCATAAATTATTTGCCTGATAAATTTGAGGAATTTAATTTTGGGAAACAAATCTTAGATTTCAGAAGACAATTTTCTTAGAGATATAGACACATTGCTTCAACTACCTTTTTTATTATTATTATTATTTTTTTTTTTACTTTACAATATCGTATTGGTTTTGTCATACATCAACATTCATCCACCACGGGTGTACATGTGTTCCCCATCCTGAACCCCCTCCCATCTCCCTCCCCAAAATGCCTTTTAAAAACTGCCTGATTCATAGTCTATTCTTCCCTGGAAAACCAGGTGAACTGCAAATTTTGCATTAACTTTATTACTGTAAGGTGATCTTAACCTATCAATTTTTGCATGAAGTTTGTGCTGTATATAATATCTGAGTAAAAATAAGCATTATTTTATAATGAAGACAGTTCATGCTCAAAATGTTTAAACTGAGTATAGGGGATATGTTGGGCACCACACAGATAATATCTAACCAGGAAAAAGGATCACACAATACTTTAAGGGATTTGGGGGAGGGGGTAAGGGGAATAGAAAGGTTTATTGCAAGTTAGTCAAGGAGAATGGTGGCTTGAGCTCAAAAGTCCATTTTTAAAGATGAAATTTGGGGTGAGAGCTGTAAGATGTATGACTTTCTTCTTACTGGGTGGTGATGAGGTAATAGAGTGGTGCTCCAGGAATCTTGTGTTTAAGTTATGATCCTCCACCTGGGTAGGGGCCTTAGGTCCTTCTGAGGCAGCTGAACCTTGATCCTTTCCAAGTGCTTCCAGGGTCTTCTCTCTCCCCATATCCCCTGGGGGGATGGCTTCTGTCAATGGTATTCTATATGGGGCCTTGGGAATCTCCTCTGGGCATTGAATCTCCTTTCAAATTAAATTCCTAAAATTTATCAGATGCAGGTGACACATTCTCTTTCTTAGCAGGTGACAGCCATGCAACTCCCACATGCATTTTGCTCTTATGGGTAATGGAACAATTTATAATCTAGATAGCCAACAGTAAGACAACATGGAAATATGTGACATTTCCACAACCAGGAGAGAAGGTCAAAGGAAAGAGCTATTATAATTAGAGCCCAAAGGTGACATTTCCCAAGATGAAACTGTGAGACCAGGGAGTCTGGTGAGAGCAGTTTTCACGTGAAAGATTCAGCTACTGCCAGAGACGCTGCCTCACATATACAGGGACACATATCACCCCTTCAGTCTTCCAGTGGTTCTTCCTATAGTTAAATGTAGCTGAAAGTCATCCTACAAGGAACCTGGGAAATAAGCCTATTGCAATCAGCCACTCTGGAATGAAGAGCAAAGAAATACAGGAAAACATTTTAGGACACAACAGACCCAAAAGTGGCACAGTCAACTCTATTTCTGCTCTGTGCACATTTCCTTTTTTTTTTTTTTTTCTTTATGGGTATTCATTAACTCAAAAAGTTTTCATATTTCTGCCTAATATAAGATAGCAATCTCTCATGTAAACAACAGACCTTTCATCTTCTACCAAAAGTCTTATATCCATTTCCAGATCAAAGTTTTCAGGTAAAATAATCATGCCTTGATGGGGTTTCACAAGATCGATGATGACCCATGAACTAAATGTCAAGCTAAACCTAGTCAGCACTTTTTATACAAAGTAGCAAAGAAAGGAGAAGAAAAAAGAAATGTATGCATAGTTGCCACTGTGCTCAAATTTGTAAATGAATACAAAGTTGCACGTGGTGTTTATCATTTCTTTTTTACACTGCCTATATTATTTTAACTCTGTTTTACTTCCTATATTATTGTAACTCTGCTTTACTTAGTATCTCAGGTCAATACTGTACTCCATTTTATCAATCTGGTAGTGCTTAAAGTATCTGAGTTATTGGTGATTCTTCATTTATTCTATTGTTCTAGTGTACCAAATATCTTTATTATAGAAAATGAACTTACAAAGAGGTATCCCACAGTTTGTCTGAATCCTGACATTAATTTCCTTTCAAGCATTTTGGAGCAGCAACTACATTTTTTTTTTCTTGGTAAGCATACTTCCCGACCAGTAGAGGATACTGATTGGAGAAGACCAAAGTATCCTAGTAACAGTTCAGTTCAGTTCAGTTACTCAGTCGTGTCCGACTCTTTGCGACCCATGAACTGCAGCACGCCAGGCCCCCCTGTCAATCACCAAATCCAAGAGTCCACCCAAACCCATGTCCATTGAGTCGGTGAGGCCATCTAACCATCTCATCTTCTGTCGTCCCCTTCTCTTCCTTCCTTCAACTTTCCCAATATCAGGGTCTTTTCAAATGAGTCAGCTCTTCTCATCAGGTGGCCAAAATATTGGAGTTTCAGCTTCAACATCAGTCCTTCCAGTGAACACCCAGAATTGATTTCCTTTAGGATGGACTGGGTGGATCTCCTTGCAGTCCAAGGGACTCTCAAGAGTCTTCCCCAACACCACAGTTCAAAAGCATCAATTCTTTGGTGCTCAGCTTTCTTTATAATCCAACTCTCACATCCGTGCATGACTACTGGAAAAACCATAGCCTTGACTAGATGGACCTTTGTTGACAAAGTAATGTCTCTGCTCTTTAAAATGCTGTCTAGTTTGGTCATAACTTTCTTTCCAAGGAGTAAGCATGTTTTAATTTCATGGCTGCAATCACCATCTGCAGTGATTTTTGGAATCCCCCCAAAAAAGTCAGCCACTGTTTCCCCATCTATTTCCCATGAAGTGATGGGACCAGATGCGATCTTAGTTTTCTGAATGTTGAGCTTTAAGCCAACTTTTTCACTCTTCTCTTTCACTTTCATCAAGAGGATTTTTAGTTCCTCTTCACTTTCTGCCATAAGGGTGCTGTCATCTGCATATCAGAGATTATTTATATTTCTCCCAGCAATCTTGATTCCAGCTTATGCTTCCTCCAGCCCAGCATTTCTCATGATGTACCCTGCATATAAGTTAAATAAACAGGGTGACAATATACAGCCTTGACATACTCCTTTTCCTATTTGGAACCAGTCGGTTGTTTCATGTCCGGTTCTAACTGTTGCTTCCTGACCTGCATACAGGTTTCTCAAGAGGCAGATCAGGTGGTCTGCTATTCCCATTTCCTAGTAACAGTATCATTTCTCAATTTCATAAAAATAATCACTATTGTTCCCCTGAGGGAAACATTCTTATTTGGTAAATAAGAAGTATGAAACATCAGAGCAATGTCACAGAGATAAGAAGTCAAAACTCTCCATGTGGATTTTTAGGTGTAGTGGTAAGAGGAATTTCCACAAATATCTTTTGTTTTCTTATGATTCAGGCTTATGATATGAAAAAGTGCCTTGGACTCACTTAAAAATTTGGAGAACGACTCACCACCCTCTTGGTTATTGCTTACTATTTGGCCCCATAACTAACTCTTCAGTTGATCATTCAAATTCTATTAGAGTAGGTTCTCCTGTTTCATTATATATGTAGTAGGCTTATCTGAGGAGAAGGCAATGGCACCCCACTCCAGTACTCTTGCCTGGAGAATCCCATGGATGGAGGAGCCTGGTGGACTACTGTCTATGGGGTCACACAGAGTCGGACACGACTGAAGCGACATAGCAGCAGGCAGCAGTAGCAGGCTGATCTGATTATCCACATGCTCAGTTCTCAGCCTGTCAAGGGAAAAAGACAATGGTAAGCTATATGCAGAGTACATCATGAGAAATGCTGAACTGGAAGAAACACAAGCTGGAATCAAGATTGCTGGGAGAAATATCAATAACCTCAGAGATGCAGATGACAACTCCTTTTTGGCAGAAAGTGAAGAGGAACTAAAAAGCCTCTTGATGAAAGTGAAAGAGGAGAGTGAAAAAGTTGGCTTAAAGCTCAACATTCAGAAAATGAAGATCATGGCATCTGGTCCCATCACCTCATGGGAAATAGATGGGGAAACAGTGGAAACAGTGTCAGACTTTATTTTTCTGGGTTCCAAAATCATTGCAGATGGTGACTGCAGCCATGAAATTAAAAGACCCTTACTCCTTGTAAGGAAAGTTATGTCCAACCTAAATAGCATTTTCAAAAGCAGAGACATTACTTTGCCAACAAAGGTCCGTCTAGTCAAGGCTTTGGTTTTTCCTGTGGTCATGTATGGATGTGAGAGTTGGACTGTGAAGAAAGTTAAGCACCGAAGAATTGATGCTTTTGAACTGTGGTGTTGGAGAAGACTCTTGAGAGTCCCTTGGACTGCAAGGAGATCCAACCAGTCCATTCTGAAGGAGATCAGCCCTGGAATTTCTTTGGAAGGAATGATGCTAAAGCTGAAACTCCAGTACTTTGGCCACCTCATGCGAAGAGTTGACTCACTGGAAAAGACTCTGATGCTGAGAGGAATTGGGGGCAAGAGAAGAAGGGGATGACAGAGGATGAGATGGCTGGATGGCATCACTGACTCGATGGACATGAGTCTGAGTGAACTCCGGGAGTTGGTGATGGACAGGGAGGCCTGGCACACTGCGATTCATGGGGTCGCAAAGAGTCGGACATGACTGAGCGACTGAACTGAACTAAACTGAACTGAAACATTCAACATGGCACCATTGTTCAGAAAAAATAAAACACAGTAGACAGTTAGAAAGGCCAGCTCCATAATGGCTGGCCAATTATAGTACAGGCTTCCATCAGTGGAAAGTACTGATCTGCCATGACAGGAAACAATGTCACTTGAAGTAGAACGGTAGGACTTTTATAATTCAGCTTTTAATCACTTGTTAAAACCTCCCACTGGTAAAACTCAGTTGGAAACATTGTGTCTCATGTAAAAGTCATCCTTAATTTGAAATGAAATAACCTTCACAAATATTCTTCAGTTCTTTTTGTGGCCCAGAGAAATACCCTTTCTTTTTTATTTTCACTTTTAAAAAGTAATAGATATATTGAGATTCAATCCACACATCTTTTCAAAAATTCATCTTTTCAAAGTCTAAAAATCGGTGTTTTTCAGTATGTTTTTCAAGGTGGATATTATCATCCCTATGTAATTTTGAACATTTCCATCATCCCTAAAAGAAACTTAGCAACTATTAGAAGTTATCCCTTATTTTCTTTCTCCTAACCTCAGGTAACTACTGATACTATGAGTTTTTCTGTTTTAAACATTCCACGAAATAAAGTCAAACAAAATGTAAGAAGAATTTAGTGAAATATTTCATTTTGCATAATGTGTTGTTTCACTTTTTTTCATGTTTCACTTATGTTGTAGACACATGGGCTGTTCTATGCTTTTTTATTAATAATGCTATGAAACTTCATATATCAGATTTTGTGGGGACCTACCCTTCCATTTCTATTGGATATATATGCATAAAGGTATGGGTCATAATCCTTTTGGATTGCTCTAACAAAATACTACAGTTTCCAAAAAAATAGAAATTTGTTTCTATTGGTTCTGGAAGCTGTGAAGTCAAAGGGTCATGGTGCCAGCAAGACCAAGTTCTGCCAAGGGCCATATTCTGGGTTGCAAGCTACTGACATAATTTGGGTCATATGTAACTGTTAAGAAAATTAAATAATCTTGTTTAGGCTTCAGAGACAAAGAAGAGCAGGCTTCCAAGCTAGCTTTTACCTTCCTGGACACTGTACTGATGGTGAGTGACCAGATTGCCTGCTGTGTATGCAAGCCTTGAGGCACCATAGATTACATGGGGCACAAATCTTGAAGTGTGTCCACTCTCACCATTACAATTCAATATAATTTTGGAATTCCTAGCCACAGCAATCAGAGGAAAAAAAACAATAAAAAGAATCCACATTGGAAAAGAAGAAACAAAACTCTCACTATCTGCAGATAATGTGAAATCCCAAAGAAACCACAAGGAAATGACTAGAGCTATTTAATGAGTATACTAAATTTCAGGATATACAGTTAATACACAGAAATCCCTTGTATTCCTATACACTAACAATGAAAAATCATGATGAGAAACCAAGGAAACAATCCCATTAACCACTGAAATGAAAGAATGGAATATTCAAAAATAAATATATCTAAAGAAACCAAAGGCCTATATATAGAAAATCATAAAACACTGATGAAAGAAATGAAAGATGACACAAATAGATGGAGAAATATATCATGTTCTTGGACTGAAAGAATCAATATTGTTAAAATGAGTATACTACCCAAAGCAATCTGTAGATTCAATGAAATCCATATCAAGCTACCAATGGTATTTTTCACAGAAGTAGAGAAAAGTTTCAAAATTTTTATGGAAACAAACAAACAAAAAATCTCAAATAGCCAATCTTGAGAAAGAAAAATGGAACTGAAGGAATCAACCTTCCTGACTTCAAACTATACTACAAAACTACCGTCATCAAGACAGTATGATACTGGCACAAAGATAGAAATATAGATCAATGGGACAAAATAGAAAGTCCAAACATAAATCCATGCACCTATGGATATCTTATCTTTGACAAAGGAGGCAAAATTATATAGTGGAGGAAAGACAGTCTCTTTAACAAGTGGTGCCAGGAAAACTGATCAACCACCTGTAAAAGAATGAATCTAGAACACTATAACACCCTACACAAAAAATAGACTCAAAATGGATTAAAGACCTAAATGAAAGAACAGGAACTATAAAACTCTTAAAGGAAAACATAAGAGAACACTCTCTGACATAAATCACAGAAAGATCCTCTATGACCCATTTCCCAGAGTGATGGAAATAAAAGTAAATAAACGGGGCCTAATTAAACTTAAAAGCTTCTACCCAATGAAGGAAATGATAAGAAAGGTGAAAAGCCTTCAAAATGAGAGAAAACAATAGCAAACAACACAACTAACAAATAATCAATCTCTAAAATATACAAGAAGTTCATGAAGCTCAATACCAGACAAATGAACAACACAATCAAAAAGTGGGCCAAAGAACTAAACAGACATTTATCCAAAGAATACATACAGGTGGCTAATAAACACACGAAAAGATGTGCAGCATCAGTCATTATTAGAGAAATGCAAATCAAAACCACTGTGAGATATCATCCGACACCAGTCAGAATGTGAAGTCACTCAGTTGTGTGCAACTCTTTATGACCCCATGGACTGTAGCGTACCAGGCTCCTATGTCTATGGGATTTTCCAGGCAAGAATACTAGAGATGGTTGCCATTTCCTTCTCCAGGAGATCTTCCCGACCCAGGGATTGAACCCAGGTCTCCTGCATTGAGGGCAAACGCTTTACTGTGAGCCACCATGGAAGTACCAGTCAGAATGGCTGACATCAAAAAGTCTACAAACAATAAATGCTAGAGAGGGTGTAGAGAAAAGGGAACCATCTTACACTGTTGGCAGGAATGCAAACTGGTATAACCACTATGGAGAACATTGTGGAGATTTCTTAAAAAAAAAAAAAAAAAACTACTGGGGATGAAGCTCTGATCCAGTAATCCCACTTTTGGGCATACACTCACCCCCAAGGAAACCAGAATTGAAAGACATACATGTATCTCAATGTTCTTTGCAGCACTGTTTACAATAGCTAGGGCATGTAAGCAACCTAGATGCCTATTGGCAGATGAATGGATAAAGAAGTAGTGGTACATATACACAATGGAATATTACTCAGCTGTAAAAAGGAATGCATTTGAGTCAGTTCTAATGAGGTAGATGAAACTGAAGTCTATTATAAAGAGTGAAGCAAGTCAGAAAGAAAAACAAAAAGGAGTGAACTGGGACAACCCAGAGGGACAGGGTGGGGAGGAAGGTGGGAGGGGGGTTCAGAATGCGGGATCACATGTGTCCCTGTGGCTGATTTATGTTGATGTATGGCA
Organism: Bos javanicus; assembly: GCF_032452875.1. Classification (NCBI taxonomy): domain Eukaryota; kingdom Metazoa; phylum Chordata; class Mammalia; order Artiodactyla; family Bovidae; genus Bos; species Bos javanicus. The sequence continues at coordinate 4,977,054 of NC_083876.1, read as the reverse complement.
AAAAAAAAAAAAAAAAAAAAAGAAATCACAATATTGATGATAATCAATATCAGTTTATGTCCAGGGATTATAAGCCAGAACTCTGAACTGCAATTTTTGAAGTCTCACCTACGCACTCCTTGGGACCTTTTCCCAATTGGGAATCTATAGCACTTTCTGAGTCTTGATGTTGGTCAAAACCAAAACAGGTGATGTATCCTCTGCTGTTTCAATTTTTCTTTTCTTTTAATGTTAGTATATTGAATGTAAGCTAGATAATCCTCTAATAAATACTGGTATTATTATTATTATTATTTTGTATAGAACCAGTGACTTATTTTGTTAAAAAATCCTTTGAACCCGAGACAAAAATGAAAAATTTTGGCAAAACAATAGCAAAATGGGCTTAAGGACCTCTCTGAAGTCACTTTATGAAAGGTATCGATCCATTAATGAGGGCTCTGAACCCATGACTTAATTGTTTCCCAAAGGTCTCACCTCTTAATACCATCACCTTGGTCATTAGGTTTTCAATCCATGCATTTGGAGGGAATACAAACATTCAGACTATAGTATATGGTAACTCTAGGTTTAATATTTTGAGGTGCTGTCAATTATTCTCCAAAGCAACTGCACCATTCTACAATCTCAGCAGCGATATATGAAGTTGCCAACTTCTCCACCACCTGTCTAGCAGTTCTTAGTTTCTGTTTTCCTTTTTTTTCTTTTTTTGTCTTTGCTGTTTTTTTTTTTTCCTGTCTTTTTTATTTTGTTGTTATATTTACTAATGTACATTTTATTTTTCTAAACTAATCAGTGTATAGTTCTGAATGTGGTTTTGAGTTTCATGTTTCAAATGACTAATGAAGATAAAGATATTTTTATGTGCTTCTGGAACATTTAAGCACATAAAAATATCTTTATCTTACAAATGATTCAGAAGCACATAAACGTATCTTTATCTTACAAATGTTCCAGAGGCACATAAAAATATATTTATCTTCAATAGTCATTTGAAACATGAAACTCAAAACCACATTGAGAACTACTTTACACTGATTAGTTTAGAAAAAATAATACATAAGTAAATATAACAAAAAAATCAAAATAAACAAACAAACAAAGAAAAAAAACAGCAAAGGAAAAAAAAATTGTGGATGTGACTAGTGATAGAAGCAAGGTCTGATGCTGTAAAGAGCAATATTAAATAGGAACCTGGAATGTCAGGTCCATGAATCAAGGCAAATTGGAAGTAGTCAAACAGGAGATGGCAAGAGTGAACGTCGACATTCTAGGAATCAGTGAACTAAAATGGACTGGAACGGATGAATTTAACTCAGATGACCATTATATCTACTACTGCATGCAGGAATCCCTTAGAAGAAATGGAGTAGCCATTATGTTCAACAAAAGAGTCCAAAATGCAGTACTTGGATGGAATCTCAAAAACGACAGAATGATCTCTGTTCTTTCCAAGGCAAACCATTCAATATCAGAATAATCCAAGCCTAAGCTCCAACCAGTAGTGCTGAAGAAGCTGAAGTTGAATGGTTCTATGAAGACCTATAAGACCTTTGAGAGCTAACAGCCAAAAAAGATGTCCTTTTCATTATAGGGGACTGGTATGCAAAAGTAGGAAGTCAAAAAATACCTGGAGTAACAGGCAAATTTGACCTTGGAGTACAAAATAAAGCAGGGCAAAAGCTAATAGAGTTTTGCCAAGAGAAAGCACTAGTCATAGCAAACACCCTTGTACAACAACACAAGAGAAGACTCTACACATGGACATCACCAGATGGTCAACAACGAAATCAGATTGATTATATTCTTTGCAGCCAAAGATGGAGAAGCCCTATACAGTAAGCAAAACAAGACTAGGAGCTGACTGTGGCTCAGATCATGAACTCCTTTTTTGCCAAATTCAGACTTAAATTGAAGAAAGTAGGGAAAACCACTAGACCATTCAGGTATGACCTAAAACAAATCCCTAATGATTATACAGTGGAAGTGAGAAATAGATTTAAGGGATAAGATCTGATAGATAGAGTGCCTGATGAACTATGGACAGAGGTTCATGACATTGTGCAGGAGACAGGGATTAATATCATCCCCATGGAAAGAGATTCAAAAAACAAAATGGCTGTCGGGGGAGGCCTAACAGATTGCTGTGAAAAGAAGAGAAGCAAAGAGCAAAGGAGAAAATGAAAGATATAAGCATCTGAATGCAGAGTTGCAGAAAATACCAAGGAGAGATAAGAAAGCCTTCCTCAGTGATCAATGCAAGGAAATAGAGAAAAACAACAGAATGGGAAAAACTAGAGTTCTCTTCAAGAAAAGTAGAGATATCAAGGGAACATTTTATGCAGAGATGGGCCCGATAAAGGACAGAAATGGTATGGACCTAACAGAAGCAGAAGATATTAAGAAGAGGTGGCAAGAATACACAGAAAAACTGTACAAAAAAGATCTTCATGACCAAGATAATCATGATGGTGTGATCACTCATCTAGAGCCAGACATGCTGGAATGTGAAGTCAAGTGGGCCTTAGAAAGCATCACTATGAACAAAGCTAGTGGAGGTGATGGAATTCCAGTTGAGCTCTTTCAAATCTTGAAAGATGATGCTGTGAAAGTGCTGCACTCAATATGCTAGCAAATTTGGAAAACTCAGCAGTGGCCACAGGACTGGAAAAGGTCAGTTTTCATTCCAATCCCAAAGAAAGGCAATGCCAAAGAATGCTCAAACTACCGTACAATGGCACTCATCTCACACACTAGTAAGGTAATGCTCAAAAGTCTCCAAGCTAGGTTTCAGCAATACATGAACCATGAACTTCCAGATGTTCAAGCTGGTTTTAGGAAAGGCAGAGGAACCAGAGATCAAATTACCAACATCTGCTGGATCATGGAAAATGCAAGAGAGTTCCAGAAAAACATCTATTTCTGCTTTATTGACTATCCCAAAGTCTTTGACTGTGTGGATCACAATAAACTGTGGAAATTGTGAAAGAGATGGTAATACCAGACCACCTGACCCGCATCTTGAGAAACCTATATGCAGGTCAGGAAGCAACAGTTAGAACTAAACATGGAACAACAGACTGGTTCCAAATAGGAAACGGAGTACGTCAAGCCTCTATATTGTCGCCCTGCTTATTTAACTTCTATGAAGAGTACATCATGAGAAACTCTAGGCTGAAGGAAGTACAAACTGGAATCAAGATTTCCAGGAGAAAAATCAATAACCTCAGATATGCAGATGACAACACCTTTTTGGCAGAAAGTGAAGAGGAACTAAAAAGCCTCTTGATGAAAGTGAAAGAGGAGAGTGAAAAAGTTGGCTTAAAGCTCAACATTCAGAAAACGAAGATCATGGCATCTGGTGGCATCACTTCATGGGAAATAGATGGGGAAACAGTGGAAACAGTGTCAGACTCTATTTTTCTGTGCTCCAAAATCACTGCAAATGGTGATTGCAGCCATGAAATTAAAAGATGCTAACTCCTTGGAAGGAAAGTTATGACAAACCTAGATAGCATATTAAATAGCAGAGATATTACTTTCCCAACAAAGGTCCATCCAGTCAAGGCTATGGTTTTTCCAGTAGTCATGTATGGATGTGAGAGTTAGACTGTGAAGAAAGCTGAGCACCGAAGAATTGATGCTTTTGAACTGTGGTGTTGGAGAAGACTCTTGAGAGTCCCTTGGACTGCAAGGAAGTCCAACCATTCCATCCTAAAGGAAATCAGTCCTGGGTGTTCATTGGAAGGACTGATGTTGAAGCTGAAACTCCAATACTTTGGCCATCTCATGCGAAGAGTTGACTCATTGGAAAAGACCCTGATGCTGGGAGGGATTGGGGGCAGGAGGAGAAGGGGACGACAGAGGATGAGATCGTTGGATGGCATTACCTACTTGATGGACATGAGTTTGAATGAACTCCGGGAGTTGGTGATGGACAGTGAGGCCTGGTGTGCTGCGATTCATAGGGTCACAAAGAGTCAAAGACAACTGAGCGACGAACTGAACTGAACTGAACTGATATTCAAATTCAACTTAGTAAAATTTAAGAATTGAATTGCCAGCATTTGTTAGGTTTCAAGAGATCTTTATGTATGTTGGATTTAAGTCACTTTTAAGATACATAGTTTACAATATTTCCTTCCATAATGTGGATTATTTCATTTTCTCAGTGTTTCATGAAACACACAATTTTAATTTTTATTTTGTCCAATTTATCTTTTTCTTTTGTTACTTGTACTTTTGATGTCTTACATAAGAATTCATTGCTTAAAACAAGATCATAAAGATATATTCCTTAGTTATTTCTTCTTAAGAATTCTATAGTGTTTGTATAGTTATTTTTTTATGACTCATTCTTTCTTGAGCTGGTTTTTTGTCAATACTCTATCAGGTTTTTTTTTTCTTTTTAGTTTTTGCCTGTGGATATCTTATTGCACCATTTCCTGAAACAACTCTCCTTACTAAATTTTCTCTGCCTCTTGTCAAAATTAAATGCTAATTAGAGTACGGATTAGTTCTAAACTCTAAGTTATATTCCTTTGATTTCTCTGTCTGTGTCATCACCAAACCATGTTAATTATTGTAGTTTTGTGGTTTATTTTAAATTCAGCAAATGTGAGTTCTCCAAATTTATTCCCATCTTTAATAGTTTTGGGTATGCTGGATTCCTTACATTTACATGCTTTTTTTTTTTTTTTTTTTTTAGGATCAGTATGTCAAATTCTGAAAGTTGGCATTCTGAAAGGTATTACATTGAATCTATAGATCATTTTGATGAGTGTTGTCAATGTCATTGTAACAAAATTTAGTCTTCATAGAAGTGTTTTACCATTTATTTGGGGATTCTACAATGTTCTGTAGCCTTCAGAGTATAAACTATTTACACACTTTTGAAGTATTTTAGTTTTAATGCTATTTTAATGGAAATATTTTCTCAATTTTATTTTCAGATATCTCATTGCTAGCATACAGAAATGCAATTTATTTTGTATATTAAATCTTTGATCCTACCGTCTTGCTTAGACTATTTATTAGTTTTGTGATATATATATAGTAACATATGTATATTTGTAATATAAATTTCCCTGTGAACACTTTTTCCACATTATATAAATTATACATTATGGTTGCATTTTCATTCATTTCATTTCATTCATTCATTCTCAGAGTATTCTCTATTTTCTACTGATTTTTTCTTTGATCTGTTGGTTATTGAAGAATATTTTGCTCATTTGTCATAAATACACTTTTTGACTTTTAATTCCATTCCACTGTGGTCAGAGAAACAATTTTTATGTTATCAATACTTTAAATGTACTGTGGCTTTTTATGAATTAACTTATAGTCTCCTTTAGAAAATGTCCATGTACATCAGTGAAAAAAATGTATATTCTGCCGTTACTGGGTAGTAGTGATGCATTTTACAGATATCTGTTAAGTCTAATAGACTTATACTATTATTCACGTCTTATCTTTCTATGATTATCTTCTTTCTAATTGTTTTGTCCATTTTGAAAATGGGATATTTAAGTCTGTGACTATCATTGTCAACTTGTCCATTTCTGCCTTTAACTGTATCAATTTCTTCAAGTATTCAGGATTTCTATTGTTATGTGCATATACTTGTCTGCCTTTCTGAAAGATCTACACTTTAATCAATACCAAGTATCTATCTTGTTTCTATTTTTATCTTAAAGTTTACTTTGACTCGTAATGGGTTTGCCTAGTGGCTCAGAGGTAAAGAATCTGCCTGAAATTGAGGAGACTTGGTTTTGATACCTCAGTTGGTGAGCTACAGTCCATGAGGTTGAAAAGAGTAAGACATGACTGAATGACTAACATAATTTGGTTTTATTATAGCAACACAAACTCTCTTTTGTTTACTATTTTCCTACTATTTTGTTTTCTATCCTTTAAGTTTTGACTTATGTATGTCTTTAAAGGGAGTAAGTTTGAATTTATCCTACTCTGTTGAATAACAAAAGTTATTGAGCTCCTTGGATTTGTAGATTAATGTTTTCCATAAACTTTGGAAATTTTTCAGCTATTAGTCTCAAATATTATTTTTATCTGTTTATTTTTTTCTGGAAGAAGAAATGGGAAAGTGGATATGGGAATAAATCTAAGCAAAACCAAAAAAGTCTGTGTTCTTACAGAGGTGTGATCTGCATATTCTTTCTCTCTGCTTAAATAATTTAACTTCATTTTAAGCTGTTTTTCCATACCGTTAAAACTTTGTGCAATAAAAAAATGAGTAACCAGTTTTGCTATTTTTTTTCCAAAAGAAGATTGGTTAGGAATAAAAGTATCCAAAGATACTATATAGTTTTACAGAAACAATGCTATTCATCCATCTATATAAAATGTATTTTTTATAAAATCAGATATTATATTAATTTATAACAAATAAATTTAAATTGCTTATATAAAAATTGCCAGTATGGAAAAATTATGAATTTTATTTTTCTGTTTTTATAACATTAGCTTTTGACAGAAAACAATATTAAACAACAAATAGAAGCAATTGTAAGTATACTCAATTCCTTTCACACAAAGATATCTTCATGTTTACTGTCTTAGTTTTCATATACTGTAATATTTTATAATCAAGCCATATCAATCATTAATTAGGGTTTTTTTTTAAATTTTCCATTATGATTTATTCTTTTTCTTTTGCAAAATTTTATAAAACATTATAAAGAAATTAAAGTGATTTTGATATTTTTAACTAAATACAAATCAGATTTCTGCTTGTACTTTCACATTTGTAAACAGACAGTGCAAATTTAAGAGTGCAAGGTGCTTAACTTGGTACTCTGTGATGACCTAGATGGGTGAGATGAGGTTTTAAAAACATGATAAAGACACATATAATTCTCAATACTGTTATTCTTCTAATTTGTGTAACCCAGGAATTGAATGAAAATCAATTTGAAATTCCAAAACAACCCATAACCCTACTGAAGTGCCTAAGAAATAGAGAAAAAAATGCTTAAAACAAAGTGCTATTTTACAGCCCTACAGAGCAGTATAATTAAAATAACTGTAATATGGTGTTATTAATATTTGGCCCAGATGCTGACTTTAATTGAATAGATGGCTAAACTAGTTTTGAAATATTATTTTCTGCCAAAGATTTTCAGGCAAGCTACCTCTGCCTTTATATTATTGTTAACCAAAATATTTTTATTCCTTCCAAATATTTTATATCATCTTTAGTGAATTAAGTACTCTGTCACTTCTGTATTTCCTATAGAATTGTGTGTGTTTTTCAAATAATCATGCTGAAATATACACTTACAAGCTGTTGTAGTCAACTTTCTCCAGATAACCAGAACTAATAATATCTGTATCCCTCTCTGCCTCCTCTTTCCCTCTCATCACTATCCACCTCTTATCTATCATCTATCTATGTAACTATGTATCTATCTAAGTACCTAGTGGTTCAGAAGGTAAAGAATCTGCCTGCAATATGGGATACCTGGGTTCAATCCCTGGGTTGGGAAGATCCTCTGGAAAAGGGAATGGCTATCCATTCCAGTATTCTTGCCTGGAAAATTCCATGTACAGAGGAGCTTGCTAGGCTATAGTCATTAGGGTCACAAAGAGCCAGACAGGGCTGAGTGACTAAAACTTTCATGTTTTGCCTCCCCCTGTTCTGTCATCTCTACCTACCTCTTATCTATCTATCTATTTATCTATCTCTCAGTCTATCTATCTATCTAATCTATCTAGAGACATTTGTTAAAAGGAACTGGCTCATACAAATATGGAGACTGGTACATTCAAAATCTGCAAAGTAGGCCAACAGGCTGGAGACCCAGGAACAAGCTAGTGGTGTAGTTCAAGTTTGAAGACTGTCTGTCGGTGAAATTCTCTCTTCTTTGGAAAAGTTTATTCTTTTTCTTTAGGCTTTCAACTGAATAGTTGAGGCCTGCCCACATTAAGGAGGGTGATCTCCATTACTCCAAATTTATTTATTTAAATGCTAATATAATTAAATAAAAATATGTATGCTACCCACATGATGTGTACTCATCTCCTGCAAGAACACCAAAATTGTAACTAGTTTCTAAAAACCATCAACAGGAGAATGCTGGAACCCACTCAAAAAAGATAACCCACTCCCAAGGACAAAGGAAAAGTTGCAATGAGTTGGTAAGAGGGCTGCAATTAGGTTAAAATCAAACCCCAAATCTGCCAGAGATTCTTGAAGGGCACAAACAAACTATTGTGCTTATTAGGATGCAGGATCCTTGTGGGAGCAGTAACCCCCACAAGAGACTGAACCAGACCTGCCTGTAAGGGTCTGCTGTCAAGGTGTGGGTCAGCAGTGGCCTGGTGAGGGGATGAGGGCATTGGCAGCAATAGTCATGGACGTGGGGCATGTGTCATACATAAGTCCACTTGGAGGAAGTCGCCATTAGTCCTATCATACAGCCACCGGGATTATGACCCACAAACTGGACAACAATTTTACCAAAGAAGTTCTCACACTGTTGTGAAGGGTCTAGGACCCAATTAAGACTTCTAAATCTGGGGATCTGGCATGGGGACAGGGAATCCCCAGGGAATCTGACTTTTAAGGTCAGTAAGATTTGATAACAGAACTTTCACAAGACTGGGAAAACAGATTTTGGAGGACACAAACAAACATTTGTGAGCACCAGGACCCAGGGAAAAGGAACAGTGACCCCACAAAATAATGTGCCAATCTTGCCTATAAGTGTTTGGGAGTCTCTGGCAGAACTGTGGATTGACAGTAGCCTTCACTGGATCAGGAGCACTAGCAACAGCAATCTTGGGAGGTGCAGCCTGTTGGCATAAGTGCTCTTGAAAGAGGTTGCCATTAGCCCTATCATAGATCCTATAGACTCCAGGACTGGGCTGTCTCAGGCCAAACAACAAACTGGGCTGGGGGTGGGGGGTGGGGTGCACGCACAGCTCCCCCCCATCAACAGAAAATTGGACTAAGAGTTTACTGAGCATGGCCCTGCCCACCAGAGCAAGACCCAGTTTTCCCCATAGCCAGTCCCTCCCATAAGGAAGCTTACACAAACCCCTTATTCTCATCCAACAGAGGGCAAAAAGAAAAAGCAAGAACTGCAAACCTGTGAACTCCAGAATGAAAACCAAAATCTCAGAAAATAAAGCAAAATGATCACCTGGATCACAGTCTTGTGTAACTCAGTGAACTATAAGCCATGCCTCGCAGGGCCACCCAAGATGGACAGGTGATGCTGGAGAATTCCCACATAGAAGGGAATGGCAAACCACTTACATATTCTAGCCTTGAGAACCCCATGAATAGTACAAAAAGCCAAAAAGATGACACTGAAAGATGACCCTCTCCCATTTCACAGGCTAATAGGTGACCAATAGGCTACTGGGGAAGAGCAGAGGCATAGCTCTAGAACCAGTGAAAAGGCTAAATCAAAATACATGCCAAATTGGAGAAATGTACTGTGGTGAAAGTAAAGTCCAATGTTGGAAAGAAGAATATTGCATAGGAACATGGGAAGTTAGGTCTATGAATTAAGTTAAGTTGGTGGTCAAACAGGATATGGTAAGAGTGAACACTGACATTTTAAAAATCAATGAAATAAAATGGAAAGAAATAGGCAACATTAATTCAGATGACCATTATATCCACAATTGTGGGCAAGAACCCCTTAGAAGAAATGGAGTAAATCTCATAGTCAACAAAGAGTCTGAAATTCAGTACTTGGGTGCAGTTTCAAAAATCACAGAATGATCTTGGTTTGTTTACAGGGTAATCCATTCAACGTCACAGTGATTCATATCTATGTCCCAACCACTAATGCCAAAGAAGCTGACGTTGAACAGTTCTATGAAGACCTACAAGAACTTCTAGAACTAACACCAAAAAAGATGTTCTTTTCATCATAGGGGGTTGGAATGCAAAAGTAGGAAGTCAAGAGACACCTATAGTAACAGGCAAGTTTGGCCTGCAAAAGGAGGTAGAACAAAGGCTAACAGAGTTTTAGCCAAAGAACACACTGGACATATCAAACACCCTCATCTAGGTGATAAGGGTGATGGAATTCCAGTTGAACAATTTCAAATCCTAAAAGATTATGTTGTGAAAGTGCTGCATTCAATATATCAGCAAATTTGGAAAACTCAGCAGTGGCCACAGGAATGGAAAAGATCAGTTTTCATTCCAATCCCAAAGAAAGGCAATGCCAAAGAATGCTCAAACTACCGCACAATTGCATTCATCTCACAGGCTAGGAAAGTAATGCTCAAAATTCTCCAAGGCAGGCTTCAGCAATTGTGAACCATGAACTTCCAGATGTTCAAGATGGTTTTAGAAAAGGCAGAGGAACCAGAGACAAAATTGCTAACATACGTTGAATCATCCAAAAGTAAAAGAGTTCCAGAAAAAAAAAAAAAAAAAACATTTATTTCTGCTTTATTGACTATGCCAAAGCTTTTGACTGTGTGGATCCATAAACTGTGGAAAATTCTTCAATAGATAGGAATACCAAACTGCCTGACCTGCCTCTTGAGAAACCTATATGCAGGTCAGGAAGCAACAGTTAGAACTGGACTTGGAACAACAGACTGGTTCCAAATAGGAAAAGGAGTACGTCAAGACTGTATATTGTCACCTTGCTTATTTAGTTTATATGCAGAGTTCATCATGAGAAAAGCTTGGCTGGAGGAAGCACAAGCTGGAATCAACAATGCCAGGAGAAACATCGATAACCTCAGATATGCAGATGACACCACTATTTTGGCAGAAAGTAAAGAAGAACTAATGAGCCTCTTCATGAAAGTGAAAGAGGAGGATGAAAATGTTGGCTTAAAGCTCAACATTCAGAAAACTAAGATCATGGCATCCAGTCCCATCACTTCATGGCAAATAGATGGGGCAACAGTGGAAACAGTGCAGACTTTATTTTTGGGGGATCTAAAATCACTGCAGATGGTGACTGCAGCCATGAAATTAAGACACTTACTCTTTGGAAGGAAATTTATGACCAACCTAGGAAGCATATTAAAAAGCAAAGACATTATTTTGGCAACAAATGTCCATCTGGTCAAAGCTATGGTTTTTCCAGTAGCCACATATGGATGTGAGAGTTGGACTATAAAGAAAGCTGAGTGCAGAAGAATTGATGCTTTTGAACTGTGGTGTTAGAGAAGACACTTGAGAGTCCCTTGGACTACAAGGAGATACAGCCAGTCCATCCTATAGGAGATCAGTCTTGGGTGTTCATTGGAAGGACTGATGTTGAAACTGAAACTCCAATACTTTGGCCACCTGATATGACGGGCTGATTCATTTGAAAAGACCCTGATGCTGGGAAAGATTGAGGGCAGGAGGAGAAGGGGATTACAGAGGATGAGATGGTTGTATGGCATTACCGACTCGATGGACATGAGTTTGAGTGAACTCCAAGAGTTGGTGATGGACAGGGAGGCCTGGTGTGCTGTGGTTCATGGGGTGGCAAAGAGTCGGACATGACTGAGCGACTGAACTGAACTGAAATGAAAAAAACAAAGGATTACTTAACACGTGGATGTCACCAGGGAGTAAATACTGAAATCAGAGTTAGTATATTCTCAGCAGCTGAATATACAGAACCACTCTGTAGTCAACAGCTGACTGTGGCTCAGATCATGAGTTCTTATTGCAAAATTCAGACTGAAGTTGTAGAAAGTAGGAAAAATCAGTAGGCCATTCAGGTATGACCTAAATCAAATTTTTCATGATTATGCAGTAAAAGTGACAAAAAGTTTCAAGTTATTACATCTGATAGCTAGAGTAACTTAAGAGCTATGAATGGAGGTTCATAACATTGAACAAGAGTCAGTGACCAAAACCATCCCCAAGAAAAAGAAATCCAAGAAAGCAAGGTGGTTGTCTGAGGAGGTTTTACAAATAGCTGAGAAAAGAAGAACACTAAAGGCAAAGAAGAAAGGAAAATATATACCCAACTGAATGGAAACTTCCAAAGAATAGTAAGGAATGATAACAAAGTTTTCCTACTTGAACAAGACAAATAGAGAAAAACAATAGAATGGGAAAAACTAGAAATCTCTTCAAGAATATTAGACATATGAAGGAAACAATCCATGCAAGAATGAGTACAATAAAGTACAGAAATGGTATGGACTTACCAGAAGCAGAACAGATTAAGAAGTGGTAAGAATATGCAGTAGAATTGTACAGTAAAGGGCTTAAAAGACTAGATAACCATGATGATGTGGTTATTTACCTAGAGCCAGACATCCTGGAGTGTGAAGTCAAGTGGGCCTTAGAAAGCATAACTAGAAGCAAAGCTAGTGTCAGTCAGTTCAGTCTGTCAATCATGTCTTACTCTTTGTGACCCCATGGGCTGCAGTACACTAGGCTTCCCTGTTCATCACCAAGCCCAAAGCTTGCTCAATTCATGTCAATCCAGTTGGTGATGTCATTCAACCATCTCATCATCTGTAGTGTCCTTCTCCTCCTTCGTTCAATCTTTTCCAACATCAGGCTCTTTTCCAATGATTCAGTTATTCAAATTAGGTGGTCAAAGTATTAAAATTTCAGCTTCAGTTTCATTCATTCCTTAAAATGAATACTCAAGAATGATTTCCTTTAGGACTTACTGGTTAGATCTTCTTGCAGTCCAAGGGATTCTCAAGAGACTTCTTCAACAGTTCAAAAGCATCGATTCTTTGTTGCTCAGTTTTCTTTGCAGTCCAAGTCACACATGCATACATGCCTATTGAAAAAACCATAGCTTTGACTTGACAGATTTTGTTGGCAAAATAATGTCTCTGCTTTATAATAAGCTGTCTAGGTCGGTCATAGCTTTTCTTCCAAGGAGCAAGCATCTTTTACTTTCATGGCTGCAGTCAGCGTCATCAGTGATTTGGAGCCCCCCAAAATGAAGTCGGTCACTGTTTCCATTGTTTTCCCATCTATTTGCCATGAAGTGATGGGACCAGATGCCATGATATTAGTTTTCTGAATGTTGAGCTTTAAGCCAATATTTTCTCTCTCTTCTTTCACTTTCATCAAGAGGTTTTTTATTATTCTTCACGTTCTGCTATAAAGGTGGAGTAATCTACGTATCTGGGGTTATTGATATTTTTCCTGGCAATCTTGATTCCAGGTTGTTCTTCATCTAGCCCAGCATATCTCATGATATACTCTCCATATAAGTTAAATAAGCAGGGTGACAATGTACAGACTTTACATACTCCATTTCCAATTTGGAATGAGTCTTGTTCCATGTCCAGTTCTCACTGCTGCTTCTTTACTGGCAAACAGATTACTGGGGAGACAGGAAAGATGATCTGGCATTCCCATCTCTTTCAGAATTTTCCACATCTTATTGTGATCCACACAAAGACTTTGGCATAATCAGTAAAGCAGTAGTAGATATTTTTCTGAAACTCTTGCTTTTTCAGTGATCCAACAGATGTTGGCAATTTCTCTGGTTTCTCTGACTTTTCTAAATTCAACATAAACATCTGGGAATTCACAGTTCACATATTGTTGAAGCCTGGCTTAGAGAACTTTGAGCATTACTTTGCTAGTTTGTAAGATGAGAGCATTTCTGTGGTAGTTTGAGCATTCTTTGACATTGCCTTTCTTGGGGATTGAAATGAAAACTGAACTTTTTCAGGCCTGTGGCCACTGCTGAGCTTTACAAATTTGCTGGCATATTGAGTGCAACACTTTAACAGCATCAACTTTTAGGATTTGAAATAATTCATCTGGAATTCCATCATCTCCACTAGCTTTGTTTGTCGAGATGCTTCCCAAGGCCCATTTGACTTTCACATTCTAGTATATCTGGCTCTAGGTTAGTGATCACACCACGTGGGTCATGAAGTTCTTTTTCTAATATTCTTGCCACCTCTTCTTAATATCTTCTGCTCTGTTGGGTCTATAACTTTTCTGTCCTTTATTGTGCCCATCTTTTCATGAAATATTCCCTTTGCATCACTTATTTTCTTGAAGAGATCTCTAGTTTTTCCCATTCTTTTGTTTTCCCCTATTTCTTTGCCTTGATCATGGCAGAAGGTTATCTTATCTCCATGCCATTGTTTGGAACTATGCATTCAAATGGGTATATCTTTCCTTTTCTCCTTTGCCTTAAACTTTTCTCAGCTATTTGTAAGGCCTCCTCAGACAACCATTTTGCCTTTTTGCATTTCTTTTTCTTGGAGATGGTCTTGATCATTGCCTCCTGTACACTGTCACAAACCTCCATTCATAGTTCTTCAGGCATGTCTGTCTATCAGATCTAATCCCATGAATCTATCTGTCACTTTCACTCTATAATCATAAGGGATTTGATTTAGGTCATACCTGAATGGTCTAGTGGTTTTCCCTACATTCTTCAATGTAAGTCTGAATTTGGCAATAAGGTGTTCATGGTCTTAGCCACAGTCAGGTCCCAGTCTTGTTTTTACTGACTGTATAGAGCTTCTCCATCATTGGTAAAGAATATAACCAATATGATTTTGGTATTAACTATCTGGTGATGACCATGTGTAGAGTCTTCTCTTGTGTTGTTGAAAGAGTGTGTTTGCTATGACCAGTGTGTTCTCTTGCAAAACTCAGTTAGTCTTTACCTGGCTTCATTTTGTACTTCAAGGCCAAATTTGACTGTTACTCCAGGTATTTCTTGACTTCCTACTTTTGCATTCCAGTCACCTATGATGAAATGTACATTTTTTTGGGGGGGTGTTAGTTAGATAAGGTCTTATAGGTCTTCACAGAATCATTCAAATTCAGCTTCTTCAGCATTACTGGTTGGGACATAGACTTGGATTACTCTGATATTGAATTCTTTGTCCTGGAAATGGATAGAGATCATTCTGTCATTTTTGAGAATGCACCCAAGTACTGCATTTCAGCATCTTTTGTTGACTTTCATGCCTACTCCATTTCTTCAAGGAATTCTTGGCCAGAGTAGTAGATATATTAGTCATCTGAGCTAAATTAACCCATTCCACTCCATTTAAGTTCACTGATTCCTAAAATGTTAATGTTCACTCTTGTCATCTCCTGTTTGACCACTTCCAATTTACCTTGATTCATGGACCTAACAATCCACGTTCCTATGCAACTGTGTTCTTTTTTTTTTTTTTCTAATTTTATTTTATTTTTAAACTTTACATAATTGTATTAGTTTTGCCAAATATCCAAGTGAATCCACCACAGGTATACATGTGTTCCCCATCCCGAACCCTCCTCCCTCCTCCCTCCCCATACCATCCCTCTGGGCCGTCCCAGTGCACCAGCCCCAAGCATCCAGCATCGTGCATCGAACCTGGACTGGCAACTCATTTCCTACATGATATTTTACATGTTTCATTGCCATTCTCCCAAATCTTCCCACCCTCTCCCTCTCCCACAGAGTCCATAAGACTGTTCTATACATCAGTGTCTCTTTTGCTGTCTCGTACACATAATAAAAGCTATATATGACAAACCCACAGCAAACATTATCCTCAATGGTGAAAAATTGAAAGCATTTCCTCTAAAGTCAGGAACAAGACAAGGGTGCCTACTTTCACCATTACTATTCAACATAGTTTTGGAAGTTTTGGCCACAGCAATCAGAGCAGAAAAAGAAATAAAAGGAATCCAAATTGGAAAAGAAGAAGTAAAACTCTCACTATTTGCAGATGACATGATCCTCTACATAGAAAACCCTAAAGATTCCACCAGAAAATTACTAGAAATAATCAATGACTATAGTAAAGTTGCAGGATATAAAATCAACACTCAGAAATCCCTTGCATTCCTATACACTAATAATGAGAAAACAGAAAGAGAAATTAAGGAAACAATTCCATTCACCATTGCAACGAAAAGAATAAAATACTTAGGAATATATCTATCTAAAGAAACTAAAGACCTATATATAGAAAACTATAAAACACTGGTGAAAGAAATCAAAGAGGACACTAATAGATGGAGAAATATACCATGTTCATGGATTGGAAGAATCAGTATAGTGAAAATGAGTATACTACCCAAAGCAACTGTGTTCTTCATAGCATCAGACTTTATTTCCACCACCAGTTACATCCACAACTGGGCGTTGTTTTCACTTTTATTCTATCTGTTCCTTCTTTCTCATGTTATTTCTCCACTAATCTCCAGTAGTATATTAGGAACCTGTCAGCCTGAAGAATCCCAAGGACAGGGGAGCCTGGTGGGCTGCCATCTATGGGGTTGCACAGATTTAGACATGACTCAAGTGACTTAGCAGCAGCAGCAAACTGGAGAGTTCGTCTTTCAGTATCATATCTTTTTGCCTTCTCATGCTGTTCATGGAGTTCTCAAGGCAAAATACTGAAGTGATTTGCCATTCCCTTCTCCAGTGGACCATGTTTGGTCAGAGCTCTCCACCATGACCCATCCTTCTTGAGTGGCTCTCCATCACATGGCTCATTGTTTCACTGAGTTAGACAAGGTTATGGTCCATGTGATCAGTTTGATTAGTTTTCTGTGATTGTAGTTTTCATCCAGTATAGGTAAGGAATTCCAGTTGAGCTATTTCAAATCCTAGAAAATGATGCTATTAATGTGCTACACACAATATGCCAGCAAATTTGGAAAACTTAGTAGTGGCCACAGGACTGGAAAAGGTCAGTTTTCATTCCAATCTCAAAGAAAGGCAATGCCAAGGAAAGTTAAAGCTACTGTGCAATTGCCCTCATTTCACATGCTAGCAATGTAAAGCTCAAAATCCCTTAAAATAGGCTTCAGCACTATGTGAACTGCTATCTTCTAGATGTACAAGTTGGATGTAGAAGTTGCAGAGGAATTAGAAATCAAATTGCCAACATCTGTTGGATCATAGATAAAGCAAGAGTTCCAATAAAACATCTACTTCTGCTTCATTGACTATGCTAAGCCCTTTGATTGTGTGGAACACACACACACACACACAAACTGTTTTTCACACAGAGATGGGAATATCAGCCCGCCTTACCTGCCTCCTGAGAAACGTGTTTTGGGGGCAAGAAGCAACAATTAGAGCTGGATATGGAAAAATTAATTGGTTCCAAATTGGGAACGGAGCACATCAAAGTGGCATGTTGTCACCCTGATTATTTAAATTCTATGCAGAGTACAAAATGTGCAATACCAGGCTAGATGGAATCAAGATTACCAGGAGAACTATTAATAACCTCAGATATGCAGATAACACCACCCAAATGGCAGAAAGTGAAGAGGAACTAAAGAGCCTCTTGATGAAAGTGAAAGAGGAGAGTGAAAAAGCTAGCTTAAAACTCAACATTCAGAAAACTAAGATCATTGTATCCAGTTGCATAACTTCATGGCAAATAGAGGGGAAACAGTGGAAATAGTGGCTGACTTTATTTTTCTGGGCTCCAAGATTGCTGCAGATGGTGATTGCAGCCATGAAATTAAAAGACATTTGCTCCTTGGAAGAAAAGTTATGACCAACCTAGACAACATATTAAAAAGCAGAGACATTTCTTTGCCTACAAAGGTCCACACAGTCAAAGCTATGTTTTTTCCAATAGTCACGTATGGATTTGAGAGCTGCAACATAAAGAGGGCTGAGTGCCAAATAATTCATTCTTTTGAGTTGTGGTGCTAGAGAAGACTCTAAAGAGTCCCTTGAATAGCAAGTAGTTGAAACCAGTCAATCCTAAAGGATATCAACCCTGAATATTCATCGGAAGGAAAGTTGCTGAATCTCTAATACTTTGTCCATGTGATGAAAAGTGCTGACTCATTGAAGAAGACCCTGACGCTGGGAAGGATTAAGAACATTAGGAGAAGGGGATGACAGAGAATGTTATGGTTGGATGACATCATAGACACAATGTGCATGAGTTTGAGCAAACTGTGGGAGATAGTGAAAGACAGGGAAGCCTGGTGTGCTGCAGTCTATGGGAGTCACAAGGAGTCAGATAAGACAGAGTGACAAAACAATAATCATTAAATAAAATACCTTAACAACAATGTCCAGTCATGTTTGTCCAGATATCTGGGTTCTGTTTCTTGGCAAGCTGACACAATAAAGTCACTATGACACAGGGCCAGAAAGAAAAAAAAAAAAAAAAAAATAGAGAGAGACTAGTTTTTAATCTATAATTATTTATATTTCTCTGGATCAATTTACAAACCTTTCCTCTAAATCATTTGATCCCTGTGTATATTTCTATTTCTCATTTGTAGTCTCCTCTGAGAAGGGGGGCCGGGGGGGTGGGGGAAGAATGAAAAAAGCACTTCCTTTGAAATCTAGTCTCCCCCTGAAACTCAGTGCTCCATTTCATTATCTATGTTGAGAGTTTTTAAAAAAGAAAAGTGAAAAATATGATCTCCACACAAAATATGGAACAGACAACTTTTCTATATCACAAATTGTTCTGTTCGTGTATTTATTGCCTTCTATTAAAACTCATATACAGTGTTATATATTGTTACTGGGATTTTTCATACATCTTCATCATTCATTCATTAAATGTTTTTACCTATCAAGTGTCAAGCTTTGGAAAAATAAAGATAAATAAGGCAAAGTTTATTCCTTCAAAGAGCTGACATTCAAGTGAGGGATAAAGAAAAAGACAAACGCTATACTACAACATGCTACTGCAGTGCGACAATATTTGAAGTACAGAGAAAAGGAGCATCTACAGCAGCTTACGGCATTCTTAAAGGTGTTACTTACACTAGCAGAGGTTACAGAAATGGCTAGAAGTATTCAAAGAGTAAGATATCACATAGTCCTAGAGATTGAATTTTCAGAGGAACTATAGACCTTCAGTGACAAAAACATAGGGAAGTGATCTATTTAAACAAGTGCCTAGTACATAGAGAGCCATTATTGGATAAATGAAAGTGGTTCATGTCATAAGCTACTTCACAAAGTAATATCTGATAGATGCACTGAATGCCATTCATAAAAAATAAAATAAAATAAAATCCTTTGAACAGACTGGAAGAGAATGTCAATCACAGAAAGTATGTATTGGATTAGGGTAGTTTTTCATTTTAAAAGTGATTTCTGTACCTTTGATGATTTACAGCATTCAGTCAAGAGAACCAAAGGAACTTTGTCAGGTTTAGAAGAAAATAATGATTAACAAATTTACTGCTATATGATCTCAGAAGTTGTAATATTATATTATTTTTATAACTGCAGATCTCACTGTGATCTTGATAACATTTGACTCTTGGCTGCTCACATGACACGAAGATTGCATTCACTGTTGTCCTAGTGTAAATTTAGCTAACATTTAGTTACATGGGTGCAGTTTATTTTGACAAAAGTATTTTCACGAATTTTAAATTAATAAATTAACAACTTTGCAATTTTTATGTCATTATTGTACTGTTATATTATTTTTAATACTATTATATTCTATTTATTCTTGTAAATACTATTTTGAAGTAATTTTATACTTAGATAAATGCTGCAGAGTTAGAACAGAAAATTCGTATATATTCTCCACACAGTTTCCACCAGTGTTAATGTTTTCCATAATCATGGTACACTTAAAAAAACCCAGCATGTTAACATGAAGGGTGTCATCCTGTAGATGCTTCCTTAACTTTGATTTTTTTTTTTTAGCTTTGTTTTTATTTTTTAATTTAAATTTATTTCTTTGAGTTGGAGGCTAATTACTTTACAATATTGTATTGGTCTTGCCATACATCAACATGAATCCGCCACAGGTGTACACGTGTTTCCCATCCTGAACCCCCTTTCCACTTCCCTCCCCGTACTATCCCTCTTGTTCATCCCAGTGCACCAGCCCCAAGCATCCTGTATCCTGTATTGAACCTGGACTGGCAATTTGTTTCTTATATGATATTTTAAATTTTTAATTAGAGGATAATTCCTTTACAATATGGTGGTGGTTTCTGCCATTCATCGACATGAATCAGCCAAGGCTGCAATACAAAACACATGTCCCCTGCCTCTTAAATCTCCCTCCCTCTACCCTCCCTATCCTATCCCTCCAAGTTGTCACAGACCACCAACATTGAGTTCCCTACATTATACAATAAATTCCCACTGGCTATTTTATATATGGTAATGTACATATTTTAATACTACCCTCTCAAGTCATCCCTCCCCTACTGTGACCAAAAGTCTGTTCCTTATGTCTGTGTCTCATTTGCTTCCCTGCAAGTAGGATCATCAGTACCATTTTTATAGACATCATATATATGCATTGATATATGATGTTGATATTTTTCTTTCTGAATTACTTCACTCAGTATAATAGGCCTTAGGTTCATCTACCTCATCAGAATTCACTCACATGTGCTCTTTTTTATACCTGAGTAATATTCCATTGCACATATGTACCACTTTTTTATCCATTCATCTGTCAGTGGACATCTAGATTGCTTCCAAATTTAGCTATTGTAAATAGCACTGCAATTAACATTGGGGTTCATGTGGTTTTTTCAATTATGGTTTCTTGGTTGTATATGCCCAATAGTGGCATTGCTGGATGATATGTTAGTTTTACTACTAGTTTATTGAGGAATCTCTTTACTGTTCTCCCAAGTGGCTGTATCAATTTGCATTCCACCAGTGAAGCAAGAGGGTTCCCTTTTCTCCACACCCTCCCCAGCATTTATTGCATGCATACTGCTTAATGATGTCCATTATGATTGTTGTGAGATGATAACTCATTTTAGTTTTGATTTGTAGTTTTGATCTAATAATGGGTGGTGTTAAACATCTTTTCCTGTATATATTAGTCATCTGTATGTCTTCTTTGGAGAAACGTCTCTTTAGGTCTTCTACCCACTTGTTGATTCGGTTGTTTATTTTTCTGGCATTGAACTGCATGAGCTACTTGTAAATTTTAGAGATAAATCCTTTGTCACTTGTTTCAATTGTTATTTTGTCCCATTCTGAGTGTTATCTTTTCATTTTGATTATAGTCTATTTCGCTGTGTAAAAACTTTAAAGTTTAACTAGATCTCATGTGTTTATTTTTGTTTTTATTTCTATTACTCTAGGATGTGGGTCACAGAGAATCTTGCTGTGATTTATGTCAAAGAGAGTTCTGACTATGTTTTCTTCTAAGATTTATAAAGCTTCTGGTCTTATATTTAGGTCTTTAACCCACTTTGAGTTTATATTTGTGTATGGTGTTAGGAAATGTTCTAATTTCATTTTTTTACATGTAGTTGTCCAGTTTTCCCAGCACCACTTACTGAAGAGACTGTTATTTTTCCACAGTATATTTTTCCCTCCTTTGTAAATGATAAGGTGCCCATAGGTGTGTTGATTTATCTTCAAGCTTTCTCTCTTGTTCTATTTGTTTTGATGTCTGTTTTTGTCAAACAGTATCGTATTGTCTTAACGACTGTAAGACAGTTCAAAAGCATCCGTTCTTTGGCACTCAGACTTTTTTATAGTCCAACTCTCACATCCATACATGACTACTGGAAGAACCATAGCTTTCATTAGAAGGACATTTGATGGCAAAGTAATGTCTCTGTTTTTTAATATGTTGCCTAGGTTGGTCATAACTTTTCTTACAAGGAGCAAGTGTCTTTTAATTTCATGGCTGCAGTCACCATCTGCAGTGATTATGAAGCCCAGAAAAATAAAGTCTGTTATTGTTTCCAATGTTTCCCCATCTATTTGCCATGTGTAATGGGACTGGATGCCATGATCTTAGTTTTCTGAATGTTGAGCTTTAAGCCAACATTTTCACTATCCTCTTTCACTTTCATTAAGAGGTTCTTCAGTTCTTCTTTGCTTTCTACCATAAGGGTGGTGTCATCTGCATATCTGAAGTTGTTCATATTTCTCTTGACAATCTTGATTCCAGCTTGTGCTTCATCCAGCACAGCATTCCTTGTGAAGATGTACTCTGCATATAAGTTAAATAAGCAGGGTGACAATATATAGCCTTGACATACTCCTTTCCCGATTTGGAACCAGTCTGTTTTTCCACGTCCAGTTCTAACTGTTGCTTCTTGACCTGCATACAAATTTCTCAAGAGGCAGATAAGGTAGTCTGGTATTCCCATCTCTTTAAGAATTTTCCACAGTTTCTTGCAATCCACATAGTCAAAGGCTTTGGTATAGTAAATAAGGCAGTAGATGTTTTCTGAAACTCTTGCTTTTTAGATGATCCAACGGATGTTGGCAATTTGATCTCTAGTTCCTCTGCCTTTTCTAAATGTAGCTTGAACATCTGGAAGTTCATGGTTCACATACTGTTGAAGCCTGTCTTGGAGAATTTTGAGCATTACCTTGGTAGCACGTGAGATGAGTGCATTTGCGTGGTACTTTGAACATTTTTTGGCATTGCCTTTCTTTAGGATTGGAATGAAAATGACATTTTTCAGTCCTGTGGCCACTGCTGAATTTCCCAAATTTGCTGGCATATTGAGTGCAGCACTTTCACAGCATCATCTTTTAGGATTCAAAATAGCTCAACTGGATTTCCATCATCTCCACTAGCTTTGTTCCTAGTCATGCTTCCTTAAGCACATGTGGCTTTGCATTCCAGTATGTGTGTTTCTAGGTGAGTGATCACACCATCGTGATTATCTGGGTCATGAAGATCTTTTTTGTACAGTTCTTCTGTGTATTCTTGCAACCTTTTCTTAGTATCTTCTGCTTCTGTTAGGTCCATACCATTTCTGTCCTTTATTGTGACTATCTTTGCATGAAATATTCCTTTGGTATCTCTAATTTTCTTGAAGAGATTGCTAGTCTCTCCCATTCTACGTTTTCCTCTATTTCTTTTCATTGATCACTGAGCAAGGCTTTCTTATCTCTTTGTGCTATTCTTTAGAATTCTGAGTTTAAATGGGTGTATCTTTTTCTCCTTTACCTTTCACATCTTTTATTTTCTCAGCTATTTTTAAGGCCTCCTCAGACAACATTTTTGCAGCTCTTTTTCTTGGGGATGGTCTTGGCCACTGCCTTCTGTACCATATCATGAACCTCTATCCATAGTTCTTCAGGCATTCTGTCTGGCAGATCTAATCCCTTGAAGCTATCTGTCCCTTCATTGCATAATCATAAGGGATTTTATTTAGGTCATACTTAACTGGTCTAGTGATTTTCCCTACTTTCTTCAACTTATGTCTAAATTTGACAATAAAGATTTCATTATCTGAGCCATAGCTTCTGGTCTTGTTTTTGCTGACTGTATAGAGCTTCTCCATTTTTGGCTGCAAATAATACAATCAATCTGATTTTGGTATTGACCATCTGGTGATGTCCATGTGTATAGTCCTCTTGGATTGTTGGAAGAAGGTGTTTGGTATGATCAGTGTGTTCTCTTGGGAAAACTCTGTTAGCCTTTGACCTGATTCATTTTTTATTCCAAGGCTAAATTTGCCTATTGCTCCAGGTATCTCTTGTTTTCCTACGTTTGCATTCCTGTCCCCTATAATGAAAAGGACATCTTTTTGGGGTGTTAATTCTAGAAGGTCTTGTAGGTGTTCATAGAACCATTCAACTTCAGCTTTTTCAGCATTACTGGTGGGGTTATAGACTTGGATTACTGTGATATTGAATGCTTTGCCTTGGAAATGAGCAGAGTTCATTCTGTCATTTTTGAGAATGCATCCAAGTACTGCATTTTGGACTCTTTTGTTGACTATGATGGCTTCCCCATTTCTTCTAAGGGATTCTTGCCCACAGTAGTAGATATAGCGGTCATATGAATTAAATTCACCCATTCCAGTCCATAAGTTCATTGATTCCTAAAATGTGAGTGTTCACTCTTGCCATCACCTGTTTGACCACTTCCAGAATGCCTTGATTCATGGAACTAACATTCCAGGTTCCTATGCAATATTGCTTTTTACAGCATCAGACTTTACTTCCATCACCAGTCACATCCGTAACTGGGTGTTGTTTTTGCTTTGTCTCTGTCTCTTCATTCTTTCTGGATTTATTTATCCAGTCTCCTCCAGTAGCATATCGGGCACCTACCAACCTGGGGAGTTCATCTTTCAGCGTCCTATCTTTTTGCTTTTTCATAGTGTTCATGGGGTTGATGGGTGGGGCTGTGTTCCCTTTCTATTATTTGACCTCTGCCCAAACTCTGGTAGAGATAATGGAAATAATGGTGACTTCCTTCAAAAGGTCCAGTGCAGGCACTGCTGTGCTCAGTGCCTCCAACCCTGCAGCAGGCCACCACCTACCCACGCCTCACCAGAGACTCCTGGACACTCAGGAGAAAGTCTGGGTCACTCTCTTGTGGGACTGGGTCAGTCTCTTATGGCACATCTGGGTCAGTATCTTGCTTTGGATAGTATAGTCATTTTCACAATGTTGATTCTTTCAATCCAAGAATATGGTATATCTCACCATCTGTTCATGTCATTTTTAATTTCTTTCATCAGTCTCTTATAGTTTTTTGCATACATGTCTTTTGTCTCTTCAGGTAAATTTATTCCTAAGTATTTTATTCTTTTTGTGGCAATGGTGAATGAGATTGTTTTTTTAATTTCTCTTTCTGATTTTTCCTTGTTAGTGTATAAATGGCAAGGGATTTCTGTGTATTAATTTCATATTCTGTGACTTTACTATATTCGTTGATTAACACTAGTAATTTTCTGGTGGTATTTTTAAGTTTTTTTTTTATATAAAGAATCATATCATCTGCAAATAGTGAGAGCTTTACTTGTTTTCCAGCCTGGATTCCTTGTATTTCTTTTTCTTCTCTGATTGCTGGGGCTAGGACTTTCAAAACTGTACCAAATTTGATAGGAGTGGGTACCCTTGTCTTGTTCCTGTCTTTAGAGGAAATGTTTTCAATTTTTCATCATTGAGAATAACATTTGCTGTGATTTTGTCATATAGCCTTTATTATGTGTAGACATGTTTCTTCTATGTCTGCTTTCTGGAGGGTTTTTATTATAAATGGGTGTTGAATTTTGTCAAAAGCTTTCTCTGCAAATATTGAGATGATCATATGGTTTTTACCTTTCAATTTATTACTATGGTGTAACACTTTGATTGATTTGCTTATATTGAAAAATCCTTGCATCCCTGGGATAAAGCCCACTTGATCATGATGTATGATCTTTTTAATGTGTTGTTGGATTCTGTTTGCTAGAATTTTGTTGAAGATTTTTGAATCTGTGTTCATCAGTGATATTGGCCTGTGATTTTCTTTTCTTGTGGCTCTTTTGCCTGGTTTTGTTATCAGGGTGATGGTGGCCTTATAGAATGAGTTTTGGAATTTCTGTTCCAAAATTTTCTGAAACTGTACTGTTATATTCCTAATTGACACACTTTGTCTTTCATGCATGGGATTCATTGAAAGTATAAAATAATCAAAGTTATGCATATTGCAATGGATATGTCATATACATTTAACAATTTTAAAATATATATAATTATAAAAGTTACTATCTGCTTCTCTTTCTAGTAGTAATAAATCAAAATCTAATAAGTTGATAAAATGAGATTTTACTTCTACTAAAAAATATGCTATTTTGAGGATTCATACAAGCAACCAAAATTAAAGAGTATTTTTAAACTTTAGACTTTATTGATTTTATTAGACTGGTGATTATTTTGCATTTATTTCTTACTGCATTGTTAATTTTTAAATTGGGGTCAAATACACATTCAGTGAAATGAGTATGTCTTAGGTGCACTACTTGTTTAACTTTGGTGTTTGTATGCACCCATGTAACCATATGGACATATCAAATATGTGGGCATATAAAATATGGTCATCATCCTAGAGGTTTTCCTTCTAAACCTTCCTCTCACTCTTTATCTCCAACAGGAAACCAGTGCTCTGGTTTCTAACTCCATAAGTTTATTTCACTTGGTTTGATCCTCCTAAAAACAGAATTCATATAACCCTATTTTTTCTGGCTTTTTTACAAATGGAATATAATGATTTTGAGATTCATCTCCTTTATTGTGAAGCTTAGTACTGAATTCTTTCTATATTATTGACCTGTATTCCACTGATTATACCAAATTTGTCTGCTAATTATCCTGTTGACAAGTTTGTTAGTTATCCCGTTGGGTTGTTTGGTTTGGTCTGTTAAAACTTATATGGATATTGTTATATCTTAATTTCCAAAGTAATTTTCATGTCTTATGTGTGAATAGTTAAGAATGGAACTGGATAAAAAGATGCATGTGTATTTAATTTTATAAATCTGTATAATACTTTTCCAACATACTTGTATGATTTCACTGCCTTCTGGCAAAGGATAAAAGTTCCAGCAGTTCTGCATTCTCACTAGCAGTCGATTTTGCCAATGATTTTACTATTAGCCCTTTAGGGAATTGTCAAGTTTAATTTCACAAATAATTTCCCATACAACTAATGCTACTGAACAATATTTATTTTTTAAATGATGCCTATAAAGATGTATGTGCTGTGCTTACTCACTCAGTCCTGTCCAACTCTTTGCAACCCCACAGACTGTAGCACTCCAGGCTCCTCTGTCCATGGGGATTCTCCAGGCAAAAATACTGCAGTGGGTTACCATGCCATCCTTTGGGGGATGGCAACCCCCCAAAGGATTCCCAGGGATTCCCAACCCAGGGATTGAACCCAGGTCTCCTGCATTACAGGTGGATTCTTTACCATCTGAGCCACCAGACATATGAGTTTAACTTTGATGAAGCCTAAGTAACATTCTTTTTTTCTCTTATGGAGAGCACCTTATTTCTTCTCATATAGAGTATATAGAAATATTGCTTACTCTAATGTTGCAGATATATTATTTTATGTTTCTTAATGCTGGGCTAATTTTTGTGCTTGATATGAATGTTTAAGTTATTTTCCCCCATATTCATTCAGTAATTTTCACACCATCTGCTGAAAATACTTTACACTGTCTATTAAATTGTCTTGTGACTTTGTAGAAAGTTAACTTGTGCTTTATATATAAATTTACTTCCAATACTATATTCTGTTTTACTGATTGTTATTTTGTTTTTCTACCAGCTCTACACTGTTCTGAATTCCTTTAGTTTCATAATAAACTGGCCATAGTAGTGTAGTGACTCCAAATTTCTACTTTATTAAGAGATATATACTTAATGTCGACTACTGTATTACTTTATTGTATTACTGTAGCCAATGGGGTCACAACCCTGCTTATTTAACTTATATGCAGACAAAATGTGAAATGCTGGGCTGGATGAAGCTCTAGCTAGAGTCAAGATTGCTTCAAAAAAAAAAAAACAAAAACAAACCTCAGATATGCAGATGATACCACTATTATGAGAGAAAGTGAAGAGGAACTAAAGAAACTCTTGATGAGGGAGAAAGATAAGAGTGAAAAAGCAGGCTTAAAGCTCAGCATTCAACAAACTAAGATAATGTCATGTGGAAATATCACTTTATGGTGAATAGAAGGGGAAAGCAAGAAGGAGTGACAGAGTTTATTTTGTTGGTCTACAAAAACACTGTGGATGTTGACTGCAAACATGAAATTAAAAGACGTTTGCTCCTTGGAAGGAAAGCTATGGTAAAACTAGACAGCGTATTAGAAAGCAGAGCCATCACTTTGCCAGCAAAACTCCAGAGTTAAAACTATGGATTTTCCCGTAGTAATGTACGGATATGAGAGGTGAAAAATAAAGAAGGATATTATTGCTCTTTAGTGGCTCAGTCGTGTCCAAATCTTTGCAAACCCATGGACTGCAGTATGCCAGGCTTTCCTGTCCACTATCTCTCGAAGCTTTATCAAACGAATGTCCATTGAGTTGGTGATGCCATGCAAACATCTCATCCTCTGTCATCCCATTCAATCTTTCCCAGCATCCGAGTCTTTTCTAATGAGTTGGGACTTCATATCAGGTGGCCAAAGTATTGGAGATTGAGCATCAGTCCTTTCTATGAATATTCAGGACTGATTTCCTTTAGGATTAACTGGTTTGATCTCCTTTCAGTCCAAGTGACTCTCATGAGTTTTCTCCAAGACCACTGTTCAAAAGCATCAATTCTTTGGTACTCACCCTTCTTCATAGTCCAACTCTCACTGCCATACGTGACTACTGGAAAAAAAAGCATAGCTTTGACTACATGGACTTAGGTTGGCAAATTAATGTCTCGACTTTTTAATATGGTATCTAGGTTTCTCATAGCTTTTCTTCCAAGGAGCAAGCATCTTTTAATTTCATGGCTTCAGTCACATTCTGCAGTGATTTTGGAGACAAAGTGAAGTCTTTGCCATGAAATGATGGGACAAGATGCCATGATCTTTTTTGAGCTGAGTTTTAAGCCAGCTTTTTCACTCTCTTCTTTCAATTTCTTCATGAGGCTCTTTAGTTCTTCACTTTCTGCCATAAAGGTATTGTCCTCTGCATATCTGAGGTGATTTGGCCATAATGTGGGTGTTATCTGCATATCTGAGGTTATTGATATTTTTCCTGGCAAACTTGATTCCAGCTTGTGCTTCATCCAGCCAGCATTTCACATGATGTACACTGCATATAAGTTTAAAAAGCAGAGTGATAATACCCAGCCTTGACTTACTCCTTTCCCAGTTTGGAACTAGTCAATTGTCTCCTGTCCAGTTCTACTGTTGCTTCTTGACCTGTTTACAGGTTTCTCAGGAGGTAGGTAAGCTGTTCTGGTATTCCCATCTTTTTAAGGTTTTTCCACAGTTTGTTGTGATTCAACCAGCAAAATCTTTAGTGCAGTCAATGAAGCAGAAGTACGTGCTTTTCTGGAATTCTCTTGCTTTTTCTATGATCTAATGGGTATTACTAATTTGATCTCTGGTTCCTCTGCCTTTTCTAAATCCAGCTTGAACATCTGGAAGTTCTCAGTTCATGTACTATTGAAACTTACCTTGGAGAATTATGAGCAGTATTTTGTTAGTGTGTGAGATGAGTGCAGTACAGTAGTTTGAACAATCTTTGGCATTTTTCTTTGGCATCCTTTTCATTGGAATTTTCTAGTCCTAACCATTTCCAGTTCTGTGGCTACTGCTGAGTTTTCCAAATTTGCTGACATATTGAGTGTAGCACTTCCACAGCATCATCTTTTAGGATTTGAAATAGCTCAACTGGAATTCCATCACCTCTACTAGCTTTGTTTGTAGTGATGCATCCTAAGGCCCACTTGACTTTGCACTCCAGAATGTCTGGCTCTAGGTGAGTGATCACACCATCATTGTTGTCTGGATCACCAAAATCTCTTGTGTATAGTTTTTCTATGTATCCTCACTACCTTTTCTTAATACCTTCTACTTCTGTTAGGTCCACAGCATTTCTGTCCTTTGGTGTGCCCATCTTTGTAGGAAATGGTCCCTTGGTATCTCTAACTTTCTTGAAGATATCTCTAGTCTTTCCCATTCTATTGTGTTCTTCTATTTCTTTGCATTGATCACTTAGGAAGGCTTTATTATCTCTCATTGCTAGTCTTTGGAACTCTCCATTCAGATGGGTATATCTTTCCTTTTCTCCTTTGCCATTCCCCTCTTTTCTCATCTGTTTGTAAGACCTTCACAGACAAATCATTTTGCCTTTCTGGCATTTCTTTTTTGGGGGGAATGGTCTTGATCACTGTCTCCTATACAATGTTATGAACCTCCATCCATAGTTCTTCAGGCACTCTGTCTATCAGATCTAATCCCTTGTCACTTTCACTGTGTAATTGTATGGGATTCGATTTAGGTCATGCCTGAGTGGCCTAGTGGCTTTCCCTACTTTCTTCAATTTTATTGTGAATTTTACAAAAATGAATTCATGATGTGAGCCATAGTCAACTCCCAGTCTTGTTTTTGCTTACTGTGTAGAGCTTCTCCATCTTCAGCTGCAAGAATATAATCAATCTGCTTTCAGTATTGACCTTCTGGTAATGTCAATGTGTAGAGTCATCCCTTGCATTGTTGGAAGAGGGTGTTTGCTATGACCAGTATGTTTTCTTGGAGAAACTCTGTTAGCATTTGTCCTTCATCATTTTTTTACTCCAAGGCCAAACCTCATACTTGCCAGAGATGCTCAGAGGATGCAAACCAAACCCTGTGGGCACCAGGACCCAGAATTAGAGCAGTGACCCCCACAAGAGACTGAGCCAGATCTGCGTTTAAGTGTTTTAGTGTCTCCTGTGGAGGCACAGGTCTGCAGTGTCCTCCTGTGGGAACAGGGGCTCTGGCTGGAGCAGACCTGGGAGGTGTGGTCTGTGGTATAAGTCTTCTTGGAGGAAATTTCCACTAACCCCACCATAGAGCCACCAAGCAGACAGTCGACACACTGGAGAAAAATTATACCAAACTTCTGCACTTTTGCAGAAGTTCTAGAGCCCACAACAGATTTCCCAGCCTGGGGACCCAGCAAAGGGACTGAGAATCCCCAGGAAATTTAACTTTGAAGGCCAGTGGGATTTGATTACAAAACTTCCACAGGACTGGGGAAATAAACTCTTGGTGGGCACAAACAAAACTTTGTGTGCACCAGAACCCAGGAAAAAGGAGCACTGATCCCACAAGAGACTGAGCCAGGCTTGCCTGTGAGTGTCCAGGAGTCTCTGGTGGAGGCATGGATCAACAGTCAGGGACACTGAATACAACAGTCCTGGGAGCATAAATTCTTTTGAAAGAGATCACCATTACTGCCATTATCCCTACCATAGTTTGACCTCAAGCCAAACTACAGGGAGAGAACAGAGTCCCACCCATTAGCAGAAAATTGGATTAAATATTGGATTAAATATTTACTAAGCATGGCCCAGAGAAAGACCCAGTTTTCTCCATATCCAGCCTGTACCGTCAAGAAGCTTCCACAAGGATCTTATCTTCACCCATTGGAGGGCAAATGGAATGAAAACCACAATCACAGAAAACCAACCAAAGAAGACTAAGCACCAAAGAACTGATGCATTTGAATTGTGGTGCTGGAGAAGACTCTTGAGAATCTCTTGGACTGTCAGGAGATCAAACCACTTAGTTGTACAGAAATCAAACCTGAGTATTCATTGGAAAGACTGATGCTGAAGCTGAAGCTCCAATACTTTGGCCACCGGATGCAAAGAACAGACTCAATGGGAATAAAACCTTGATGCTGGGAAGGACTGAAGGAAAAGATAACATCACCAACTCAATGGACATGAATTTGAGCAAACTCCAGGAAATAGTGAAGGACAGAGAAGTCTGGCATACTGCAGTCCTTGGAGTCGCAAGGAGTCAGACACGATTTAGTGACTTAACAACAACAAATACTATTAAGAATGGTATTTCAATATTTCTTGGGAAAGAAAACTATTATAGATGAGAATTTAACACTTTCTTAACACTTGATGGACAAGGAAATGGCAACCCACTCCAGTGTTCTTGCTTGGAGAATCCCAGGGACGGGGGAGCCTGGTGGGCTGCTGTCTATGGGGTCACACAGAGTTGGACACGACTGAAGTGACTTAGTAGTAGTAGTAGTAACACTTGATATTGCAGTATGATTTGAGAAGCAAATATTTAAAATGTCATTGGTAAAGTTTTATGTGACCAAAAGTAGGCATTGAATTACCTCTACCAAAACATATTCAATCTCTGACTTTGAGGACAATGATGCATCTCCTACAGTACTGAACATATTATGTGTGCAATATTAGGGATTTAAAATATTAAGTAGTTTGACTCAGCTTTTCAAAAATTATGGTTCAAAACTTGGGAAAAAGTTCTAACATCTCCAAATAACACGCCTTTGACCATATGAAAGCACAAGGATTTTGATTACACACTTATATTTTCAAGAAAACAAAGTAGAAGGCAAAAGGAAATTTTCATTTTAGATATATGGAGAAACTAAAATGTTGATATAATTCAGATTAGGATCAGCATTATTTCAAGTTGTATTTATGACATAATTTCATAATCAAAGTGAATTTGGTTATTTATTTGCAAGAAGTTCTCCTTTGATTTTCTTGCATTTAATTGTAAAATGTTTAGAGTTTTATTGTTGTCTTTTCAAATTTCTGCTTATTTATATATTTATCATGGACACAAATTTATTACAATTTTTGTAGAAAATTTTGTAACATATGACATTTAAATCATTATAGATGATCATATTAACCTCATTTGGCTACTTCACTTGTATGTAAATGATTTGATTTTTTAGCCAGACAAAATAAGTGTTTTGTGTTGTAAAGCTCTCCTTTCTTACATGTCTTCTGGGAAGTATCAATGTTGTGACTCAGATTCATTTCCAAGAAGCAAAGTAAGATTTCCTTGACAAGTGAGATGTCTTCATAATTTTGGAGTCTATTAATATATCTAAGCCAAATATCTTAAATTGCCTGACAAAACTGGCAGACACTTCCTAACATTTTATATGAATGATAACTATAAATTAGGATATTCTAATTTATTATATATAATGAGTAAGCAAAGGAATCTAATAAATGTCACATCAGATGAATGTTTGAAGTCATTCATCAACAATGTAGAAAGAAAACATGGAAAAGGTTGCAAATATCATTAACTTCTTCCACTGAAACTATTAATAGTTCTTCTGATTTTCAACTGCTATATTTTATTTTTACAATTTAAACATTGATAGTATTTTTAAATTATTTTAATTGGAGGCTAATTACTTTACAATATTGTATTGGTTTTGCTTTAATGAACATGAAATTGGTAGCTTGCTTTTAAGTGAAATCTCTGGTAGAATGAGATTCATAGAAAATTTGCAAAATATGAGGTAAACACATAATTATAAGATCAAGATGAAACAGACCTAAATGTATTTACATGTTGAGGTAAATGGTTATTAAAGGGGGGAAGAGGTGAGTGGGACTGAGATAGAGATAAAAAAAATATATAAGTTTTGGAGCAATTCCTGAGATCAAAATTCACTACAAATGCAAATGGAATGCCCTTGATTTTTAGAGACTTTCTTGTTGATTCCTGTTGTTCTATGTCAGTTTGAGTCTGAGCTACTGATAGGTGGCATAACAAAGCAAAACAGAAGAACTGTGTCTATTTGGAAAAGCCTTGGGGAGGGCTTGGCTTAAAAGCTGTTGAACAAATTAGGAAATATAACTAAGGTCCAGGGAAGTTAGAGATACTGTGAGGTTTTGTCTACCATCCAGCCAGGGCTAAGGGTGAAGGAAAAGAAAAAGCAGAGGGAACCCTGATTCAGGATTTAGAGAATCTGTCAAAAATCCAAAACAAATTGTGAATTATCTTTCAAAACAATTTTGTGTGTTTTCCTTATCATTAGTGATTTTTTTTTTTTAATTTAACATTCTGATTTTATTTACTTTTTTTTCTGGGGGGATCCTCATGAACTTTTTTATTTTATTTTTTTAATATAAATTTATTTATTTTAATTGGAGGTTAATTACTTTACAATATTGCACTGGTTTTGTCATACATCAACATGAATCCACCACAGGTATACATGTGTTCCCCATCCTGAAGCCCCCTTCCTCCTCCCTCCTCGTAACATAGATGTATAGAACAGTCTTTTGGACTCTGTGGGAGAGGAAGAGGGTGGGATGATTTGGGAGAATGGCATTAGTGATTTTTAACATAGTACATTTTGAGGCTAGATTAAGCATAAATAATATACCAAATGAATTATCCATATTGATAATTTAACTTTTATTTACATTCTTCTGACAGAAAACTAAATATTAAAAGATATTCAGGAATTTCCCTTCTGTCCAGTTGTTAAGACTCCATGTTTTCAATAAAGGGGGCACAGGTTCAATCCCCAGTCAGTACATCTCCCACAGCATGGTCAAAAAATTTAAAAGCAATTAAAAAAAAAATGTATTCACATTCAGCCTATCAAGCATAGTTTAGTAGGTTCATAAGTAGAATTCCTCTTTTATAAACAAAAAAAATATTATATAAATGTTTGTGTTCTATAAGTGGGTCTAATATTTGAGTTCAATTATTATATACAGCATTAAATTAGCCTAAAATATTTCTTTCTTAGTGAATGTTGAAAACATTTTCAAATGGTTAAATTCAAGAGAAGTTGATTTGATATAAGTAATGGATTTTTGTTTATTAGATATAAAAACATAATCATACATTTGTTGATACTTATCTGTATAACAATAGTTGGGATTTCCCTAGTGGCTCAGATGGGAAAGAATCCACGTGCCGTGCAAGAGACCCAGATGTGATCCCTGGGTCCAGAAGATACCCTGGAGAAGGGAATGGAAACACACTCCAGTATTCTTGCCTTGAAAATTCCATGGAAAGAGGAATCTGGTGGGCTACAGTACATGGGGTCGCAAAGAGTTGGAAATGACTGAGTGATTAACACTTTCATTTCATTAAGATAATTAATAGTATTGAATGATTGTGTTTAGCTGAATAGTGTAGAATTTGAGTATAATGAATTTACTTTTTATTTAGAACTACTATATGTAAGTAAGTTGTGGAGCTGTCAGATATATAATTTTATAACTGATTTTGTCATTAAGATTATTAACATTAATAAACTTTTTAAATTACTTTGTATCTATTATTAAACACAGTTTGTATGATTTACCAAAATGCTTATTGAGATTCCAATGTCAAATTGTATGTGTGTATATATATATATATATATATATATATATACATATATATATACATACTGTTTTTATATTTCATGAACTAAAGGAGTTATACCAGATTATAAACTCCTGGAAAGAAAAAACATGTTCCTATATCTTCATAGTCATTAAAATTATACATTATGTTGCCAAACACACAGTTCAGTTCAGTTCAGTCGCTCAGTCACGTCCGACTCTTCGCGACCCCATGAAACCCAGTGCGTCAGGCCTCCCTGTCCATCACCAACTCCCAGAGTTCACTCAGACTCACGTCCATCAAGTCATTGATGCCATCCAGCCATCTTATCCTCTGTCGTCCCCTTCTCCTCCTGCCCCCAATCCCTCCCAGCATCAGAGTCTTTTCCAATGAGTCAACTCTTCGCATGAGGTGGCCAAAGTACTGGAGTTTCAGCTTCAGCATCATTCCCTCCAAAGAAATCCTGGGGCTGATCTCTTTCAGAATGGACTGGTTGGATCTCCTTGCAGTCCAAGGGCCTCTCAAGAGTCTTCTCCAACACCACAGTTCAAAAACATCTTTAAATTGCATGCAATGTAATGTCTATATACAGATATATAATCTAAACAAATATACCAATCTCATAATAATACATCACCCTCAGCACTAAAGGGCTACTCACAAAGGAATGCATTTTTACATAGATAGATATAGTTCTAAAGTCAACTCTTTAGTATCACTGAAAAACTGGAATCATTAATCAATTCAAACAGAGAGAAAATCATGATAAAAAGTCTTTCTCAGAGGTATTTAGTAGAAAAAATAAGTTAAAGGAAACTGGTACAAGAGGAAAAAGGAATATAGCTATATATATATATATATATATATATATATATATATATATATATACACATGGATATACATGGATACTAATACAATATTGTAAAGTTTAAAAATAAAGTTAAAAAAAATAATTAAAAAAAATCAATTCTTCGGCGTTCAGCCTTCTTCACAGTCCAACTCTCACATCCATACATGACCACAGGAAAAACCATAGCCTTGACTAGATGGACCTTTATTGGCAAAGTAATGTCTCTGCTTTTGAATATGCTATGTAGGTTGGTCTTAACTTTGCTTCCAAGGAGTAAGCGTCTTTTAATTTCATGGCTGCAATCACCATCTACAGTGATTTTGGAACCTGAAAAAATAAAGTCTGACACTGTTTTCACTGTTTCCCCATCTATTTCCCATGAAGCGATGGGACCGGATGCCATCATCTTCGTTTGCCAAGTACACAGATGCTGCTAAAAAAATGTTGAATGAAAACCCAATTATTGTTCTTACCTGTCACACTTCATACACATTTTTACCATTAAAATTACTAACCATGATAAAAATACAAATATCCCCTGAAGTTTCAAGTTAGTTTAGCACACTGGGAATCTCCTCCTGTCATTTTATCCCTAAAAGAAGTTATGGGAAAGATTCCAGTGAAATGAATTGTATGTGTATGCACTTTGCTATATCTGTTACCTAATCTAGCATACTTATCTTTTTAAAGTAGCCTTTGACTCTTCCTCAGGCAACCAAACAACCTTCGGTAATTTAATACCAATTAGCATCTCCTAATTTCTACTAAAGAATGATTCACACCTCCAGTCAAACCTGTAGAGCTGCTACTTTTGGTGTTGGAAACCAAAAAAGGTGGAAATATTGTGGAGGAAATAAATAATATGAATCCTTTCTCTTCAAAACTGAGAATATATAAAAAGGATTAAGACAAGGATGCACGAGTGGGAGAAAATAGGCAGGAAAATAAACTATATTCGAAATTCACTGCACTATTGTATAAAAATATCCATTTTGACTGTAATTCAGAGAAAATAAGATTAGAAAAGACATTAGAAAATGACAATGTTTTTATAATCTTGACAAATTCTTAGCTTGTTAACTATGATGGTGTTCTGGAGGAAAACAAAACAAAACAGAAATCTGATTCTAGTTCCTCCAGTGTCTTATGGTTGAGTTAATTTCACATCTCAGTATACTTAAAGTCTATGACTAATGTCTTGCTGACTTTGTCTGACATATACCGGCTTGTCAGTTAATGGTACTGCAGGGATATATGAATTAATTATGTCAGTACCAGTGTTCAGTGTGAAATGGGAATACAAGTTATTGTTCAAGGAGTCAAAGAATGAAAACTCATGGTAGCAAGCAAATAGGATTTATTAAAGAGGGGGAAGTACAAACTTCTCATCAGAGACCCTGAGAGGAGGTAAAGAATCCACCGAAAAGTGGGAATTGCAGAAGTTTATATCTGTACATTTTTGGGTGGCTCCTGCTCTTATACTATGTAATTTCTAACCAATCAGTTTAAAGGTCAAAATTGTTTAACTTCACCAGCTGTTTTTTCCCCTTATTCTTATGAGACAGAAGTTAGTTACTCCCCTTCCCTGGTTGTGAGTGCTGATAATTTATTAGACCAAGGACATATCCAAGGAATTCAGGACAAAGGGTATATGGTTAATGGAGTTAAGGGAGTGAGATGTTTAGGTTAATGGAGTGAAATGTTTATTGAAAACAAGACTGAGGTTTCAAAGGCCTATACTGACTGCCTAGCAATTTCTACCTCTAGTGTGTGCTGCAATTATTTTGATGCTAGAGATATAGGTTTATCAATAAGGCAAAATTTCCTTTAAAGAGGACAGAGACTGCATAATTTTCTAAGACTCTGAGTTAATACACAGATTCACAAGGTGGCTAGTATGGAATCCCTAGAATTATAGAAATATCAGACCATCTAATTTGTCTCTACATTTAAAATTTTAATAATTTGAGAACATTTAAATGACTTATTGTGTATTCACTATATTGTGTGTTAGCTACCTGAAACACCTAAATGACTCCTCATGAAATAATATAACTAGATGTAGTAATTAAGAGTGAGAAAGGCTTCTACCTCTCAACATAAGAAAAAAAAAAAAGAACTTCAAATCTGAATTTAACTTCTGTTTCAAAAATATAGCAGATTAGGTAGTCTACAAACATTTAAAAAGCTTAAAGTATTTAAGAACATCTGTTTAAATGCAAAATTGAACTTGATTTTAGGTGGCTGAAGAGCTTCTAAGAAGGGGTTTGACAGTGAAATAAAATGCAAATTATTAGAAAATGTCCAAAGTGAAAAGGCTATTGAAAAGAGAGAATAATGAATAACAGCGAGCTATGTAAAAATCTACCTGCTATTTAAATGTTAAATATACAGAGATATCTGTGCTAACATCTAGCATCATGATGGCATGAATTTCAGCAAACTCCAGGAGATGGTGAAGGACAGGGAAGTCTGGTGTGCTTCAGTCCATAAGGTCGGCAGAAGTAGGACACATATTAATGCCTGAACAACAACAATATCATGATGGCAAAAACAAATTTAGTTAATGCAATTTGATTTGTAAGGTTATATTGTGTGTGCTTATTTGTTCAGTCACAGCCAACTCTTTGTGACTCCATGGACTGTATAACCTGCTAGGTTCCTCTGTCCATGGGAGTTCCCCAGCAAGAATGTTGGAGTGAGTTACCCTTCCCTTCTCCAGGGAATCTTCCCAACCTAGGGTTCGAACCTGGGTCTCCTACACTGCAGATAGATTCTTTATAGTCTGAGATATCAGGGAAGTCCTATCAATTCACCCATTTGAAAGTCAAATTCCTGATTTGCTCCTTAAAAATTTCTCCTTGCCAATGTCATTTGCTAAAGAGTATTTAATTCCATCTTAATCATCATTGTACCTCTTTATAGCCCACATCCAAATATTTAGCTAAAAGTTATTTTTCCCTTCTGAGTATATACAAAATAAAATCATTTCTCACCACAACACTTGAGCTAAACATGGCTCAAGCTATGTCTTCAGTTCTTATTTTAGTTCAGTTCATTCACTTAGTCGTGTCTGACTCTTTGTGACTACATTAGTTGCAGCACGCCAGGCCTCCCTGTCCATCATCAGCTCCCGGAGTTCACTCAAACTTATATCCATCGAGTCAGTGATGTCATCCAGCCATCTCATCCTCTGTCGTCCCCTTCTCCTCCTGCCCCAATGCCTTCCAGCATCAGAGTCTTTTCCAATGAGTCAACTCTTCGCATGAGGTGGCCAAAGTACTGGAGTTTCAGCTTTAGCATCATTCCTTCCAAAGAACACCCAGGACTGATCTCCTTCAGAATGGACTGGTTGGATCTCCTTGCAGTCCAAGGGACTCTCAAGAGTCTTCTCCAACACCACAGTTCAAAAGCATCAATTCTTCAGCGCTCAGCTTTCTTCACAGTCCAACTCTCACATCTATATATGACCACAGGAAAAACCATAGCCTTGACTAGACGGACTTTTGTTGGCAAAGTAATGTCTCTGCTTTTCAATATGCTATCTAGGTTGGTCGTAACTTTCCTTCCAAGGAGTAAGTGAGGGAGAGGGTGGGATTATTTGGGAGAATGGCATTGAAACATGTATAATATCATATATGAACGAGTCGCCAGTCCAGGTTCGATGCACAATACTGGATGCTTGGGGCTGGTGCACTGGGATGACCCAGAGGGACAGTATGGGGAGGGAGGTGGGAGGAGGGTTCAGGATGGGGAACACATGTACACCTGTGGCGGATTCATTTTGATATATGGCAAAACCAATACAATAATGTAAAGTTTAAAAATTAAATTAAATTAAAAACAAACAAACAAACAAAAAATTCATGGCTGCAATCACCATCTGCAGTGATTTTAGAGCCCCCAAAAATAAAGTCTGACATTGTTTCCCCATCTATTTCCCATGAAGTGATGGGACCAGATGCCATGATCTTCATTTTCTGAATGTTGAGTTTTGAACCAACTTTTTCACTCTCCTCTTTCACTTTTATCAAGAAGCTTTTTAGTTCCTCTTCACTTTCTGCCATAAGGGTGGTGTCATCTGCATATCTGAAGTTGTTGATATTTCTCCTGGCAATCTTGATTCCAGCTTGTGCTTCATCCAGGCCAGCATTTCTCATGATGTACTCTGCATATACGTTAAATAAGCAGGGTGACAATATACAGCCTTGACGTACTCCTTTTCCTATTTGGAACCAGTCTGTTGTTCCATGTCCAATTCTAACTGTTGCTTCCTGACCTGCATATAGGTTTCTCAAGAGGCAGGTCAGGTGGTCTGGTATTCCCATCTCTTTCAGAATTTTCCACAGTTTATTGTGATCCACACAGTCAAAGGTTTTGGCATAGTCAATAAAGCAGAAATGTGTTGATATATGGCAAAACCAACACAATATTGTAAAGTTAAAAAAATTAAATAATAATAAAAAAATAAAAAATAAAGCAGAAATAGATGTTTTTCTGGAACTCTCTTGCTTTTTTGATGATCCAGCGGATGTTGGCAATTTTATCTCTGGTTCCTCTGCTTTTTCTAAAACCAGCTTGAAGATCTGGAAGTTCATGGTTCATGTATTGCTGAAGGCTGGCTTGGGGAATTTTGAGCCTTACTTTATTGGCATGTGAGATGAGTGCAATTGTGTGGTAGTTTGAGCAGTAAGCAGTTCTTACATAGTTTATTGAAATAATCTCCTAAATTGTCTCTTTATCTACTTATATTTGCTTTTAGTCTATGCTCACAACAAAAATTATTTAAAAATGTAGATTGAATCCTGTCATTCTTTGCTCAAAATTCTCCAATGATTTTCCATCTGACTCAGTTTAGATTCCTGATCTCTGTTTAACTTTAAGAAATTTCCCTCATACCCACCCAGTTATATTAGTAGAGGGAACTTTAAATACAACCTATTTTCTTGCCTACTTTCTTCTAACCAATGTGTCTTTTCTTAATCCTTCTCCTTTCTTCTCAGTTTTTAAGAGAAAATAATCACATTTTATTTTTTTCCTTTACAGTATTTTACCTTTGTTGGTTCCTAACATCGGAGGCAACAGCTCTAAAGATTTATTTGGAGGAGTAGATCATGCTTCAGTAGAAATGAGAAGACCCTAAGTAGTATTAATTTATCAAATATTGGTTAGCTTACCTGAGGAAAAGTCAAAGATACTTTAAAAAGATAATAAAACTAGGTTAGGTAATAGACATAGGGAAGGGCATAAACATTTTTTCACTGGAATCTTTCTCAAAACTTCTTTTAATTATAAAACAAGCAGGAAGAGATTCCCAGTTTCCTAAAGTAACTTGGAATTTTGGGGGATGTTTATTTTTTTATCCTAATTTGATTGTGCAAATGTGTATCAAATATGACAATTAAGAACAGTACTTGAGTTTTCATTTCAGTGTTTTTTAGTAACTTCTATGTGCTGCACAAGTTTGGCTTATTCCACCAAAATGTATATTTCTCTCTGACATTGTCTCAGTTTCACTGTTATTTTTAGATATATGACCACTGTGATATTCAGGTAATTTTTTGTTTAACCCAACCCTGAACCTGTCTATATAGTGAGGTTTATCATGTACTTAGGGACTATGGCATGTATAAATTTCAACTAGATGCTGATTTGCTAGGATATTTTAAATGCTTGTATGAACAAATCTCCAGTGATTGGACTTGTCCTTATATATTCCATCTTCTAGAAAATCAATGTGAATGAAGTAAAAGTCTTTATGTGTTAACCATAATGCAAGGCAAAGATACCACTTTGCTGATAAAGGTCCATATCGTCAAAGCTATGGTTTTTCCAGTAGTCATGTAAGGATACGAAGACCATAAAGAATGTAAGGACTGTAAACGATACTAAGTGTCAAAGAACTGATGCTTTTGAACTGTGGGGCTGGAGAAAACTCTTGAAAGTCTCTTGGACAGCAAGGAGATCAAACCAGTCAATCATAAGGAAATAAAACCTAAATATTCTTTGGAAGAAATGATGCTGTAACTGAAGTTCCAATACTTTGGCCACCCAATGTGAAAGGCTGACTCATTGGAAAATACTTTGAAGCTGGTAAAAAGCAGAAGCTTGTGACAGAAGATGAGATGGTTGGATGGCATCACCAACTCAAAACAAATGAATATGAGCAAACTCCAGGAGATAGTAAAGTACAGAGGATCCTGGCGTGCTGGAGTCCCCAAAGCCAGAGTCAGACAGGACTTAGTGACTGAACAATGACAACGACAGCATCAATAGTGAAAGGACATGTGAACTAGGCTTTCTGATAAAACATATTGACTTATTCTTAAATACAACTTTCGTGTTTAAAATATTTCTTAGTGGGCTTTTTTGAATTAATAATTATAATATGGGCAGTTTTGTCCTTTTTTTAGTGTCAAGGCTCCTCCAAATTTAACCTCAAAAGGTTGGAAAAACACCAATAGTTTTGAGTGTTCTCTGTCAATTCAATTCAGGAGAGAAGAGCCAGTCACATAATTAATAGATATCCATAATTTTAAATGGATGTGTGAAGTCAGGCTGTACAACCTCCTACCCAGAACAAGCACATGTTTTGTGGTACCTCTGCACAGCATGTTCACTTATGTAAAAGTCACTCTTGTCCTGCATTAATCATTAACAAGCATTTGTTGATTTTTCCATCAAGTGCCAGAATTATTCTAAGCTGTGTGGTCACAGTTCTAGATGAGACAAAAAAAAAAAAAAAGAACCATCTTTAGGAGCTCACATGATACTGGGAAAAGAAAACAAAAGCATATAGCAAATAATAGTTAATTTTAGATTGTTGGGCTCATATAGAGAAGTCAGGAATTAACTGTAGAACAGTTGTCTGAAGAAGGCTCCTTGAGAAGGGGACTTATGTGTTGATAATTAAGTAAAAAGAAAAAACATGTCACGAGAGATATGGGAGAAGAGTGTTCTAGTCAAAGTGTAAAGACAGTATGTTGCATGATATAGTCATGCAACAACAAAAAAATGTCTAATATGCCCAGAGCAAACTGTAGTGCAAGACAAGTTTACTAAGCTGGATCTTCAGATGGTGATATCAACTGCCATGCTAAGTCCTACTGAAGACCAAGACAAAGTGAAAATCATCAGCAATATTGACCTTGCATTTATTTAAAGTTTTTGCATTTTGTTCATCTTGAATTTTACATTATTTGATTTTTTCAGATATTGAATAAATTATTATTTATCTCAATTACAAATTTATTTGGTGAATCCATAAATTTCCACATGAGATGTCCACCTCACAAACCTTACCTTAGTCCTACCAGCCTACATCTTTGTTGGTATTTAAACCTTGTCTAATGTCACCTCTGTAAATCCTATGAAGCCCAGGCATAACCATCATCCCTTCCACATTCTGAACTAGTTTCAGTTCAGTTCAGTCGTTCAGTCATGTCTGACTCTTCGTGACCCCATGAATCGCAGCACACCAGGCCTCCCTGTCCATCACCAACTCCCAGAGTTCATTGAGACTCATGTCCATTGAGTCAGTGATGCCATCCAGCCATCTCATCCTCTGTTGTCCCCTTCTCCTCTCGCCCCCAATCCCTCCCAGCATCAGAGTCTTTTCCAATGAGTCAACTCTTCGCATGAACTAGTTTAGATAGACCTAATACTTAATATTTCATTTTCAACAAACCATTTTATTTTTAAAAAATATATAACATTTTTATTTACATTGTCTAATTTAAGATAGTGAAGGACAGGGAGGCTGTGAATGCTGTAGTCCATGATATCACAAAGAGTTGGACATGGCTTAGCAACTGAACAACAACATATTATTCTTATTATTGATATTATGGTTTACCATGGAAAGATCAAAAATTATAATCCTAGGACTTCTCTGGCAGTCCTGAGGTTAAGACTCTAGGTTTCCAATGCAGGGTCTCAGGTTCAATCCCTAGTAGGGAAATAAGATTCCACATACTGTGATGGCCAAAAAAAATGATTTTCTCATTGACTCCAAAGTGACTTCGAAAGTTTTCTTTGATACATTACAGATCAGTAGGGCTATACAACCATCTCATCCTCTGTTGTCCCCTTCTCTTCCTGCCTTCAGTCTTTCCCAGGATTAGGGTCTTTTCCATTGAGTCAATGTTTCACATCAGGAGGCCAAAGTATTGAAGCTTCAGTTTTAGCATCAGTCCATCCACTGAATATTCAGGACTAATTTTATTTCGTATTGAACGGTTTCATATCCTTGCAGTCCAAGGGACTCTCAAGAGTCTTTTCCAACACCATAGTTCAAAAGCATCAATTCTTTGGTGTTCAGCTTTCTTTATAGTCCAACTCTCACATCCACACATGAGTACTGGAAAAACCATAGCTTTGACTACATACTGACCTTTGTTGATAAAGTAATGTCTCTGCTTTTTAATATGCTATCTATATTTCTCATAGCTTTTCTTCTAAGGAGCAAGCATCTTTTAATTGTATGGCTGAGGTCATCATCTGCAGTGATTTTGGAGCCCAAGAAAATAAAGTCTGTCACTGTTTCCATTGTTTCCCCATCTATTGACTATGAAGTTATGGGACCAGATGTCATGATCTTAGGTTTTTTAATGTTGAGTTTTAAGCCAGCTTAAAAAAAAAAAAAATTAAGCCACTCTCCTCTTTCACTTTCATCAAGAGGTTCTTCAGTTCCTCTTCACTTTCTGTCATAAGGGTGATGTCATCTGTGTATCTGAGATTATTGGTATTTCTCCAGGAAATCTTGATTGCAGCTTGGGTTCATCCAGCTTGGCATTTCACATGGTGTACACTGCATGCAAGTTAAATAAGCAACATAACTATAGACACCCTTGATGTCCTCCTTTCCCAATTTTGAACCAGAGGATTGTTCTGTGTCTTTTAGGAAAAATTAATATAAAATTACAAAAAAAAAATCTGCCATGAAAGGAGATGATTATTTAAGATGAAAAAATAAATTAAATACAATTATCTGAGATTTAGAGATACAGGCCTCTTTCTTCTGAAATATTTTCATGTCATTTTTCAGAAATATTAGAAAGTAATGCTTCCAGGTTACCACTTGATTTGCTTCAACATCCTAACATGTCCAGTAACTGCAGAGCTCCCGGAGGCTTGCACAGGTGTAGACCCAAAAGCTTAAACATCATTAGGTGGTTTAATGGTCAGTCTGGGTCAGCATCTTACGTAGGGTTCAAGCAGAAAGTGGCTGGAGATGACTCAGTGTAGCAAACAAGAGATGGGGATATGGCTAATGGTCTGCAAAAGGCTGAAAAACACCCAGGAATCAGTGGACAAGGATCCATCACCTTTACCACCCGAAGAGGTGAGGGAAGAACAAGTTGCTACAGATACTCTAAAGTGCTAAATCCTGGTGAGACTGAGTGTTGGAGGGGCTGGTTCTCTGATCCCAGGCCATTGCCTCCTTTAGACAAACCTCAAAGAAAGTGGAGGGCAAGGAAGTCTGGATGATGAAGTGCACAGAGGTCAGCTTTCCTGCCCAAATCAGGGCAGAATGAAGA
This sequence comes from Bos javanicus, assembly GCF_032452875.1. Classification (NCBI taxonomy): domain Eukaryota; kingdom Metazoa; phylum Chordata; class Mammalia; order Artiodactyla; family Bovidae; genus Bos; species Bos javanicus. Next base: position 4,932,185 of record NC_083876.1, on the reverse strand, counting down.
ATAAATATGGAGAAATGAATGGAGAGCAGCCAACCCAAGTGAGGATTGACCAATTTCACATCTGCTTCAATTACCCTTCATATTGTCTGAAACACCATCTCCAGCAGCTTACATCTTACCCGGGGAAAAATACTCTGACAATAAGAAGTGATGGTAAAAAGTAAATTTTATGAAAGAATCCAACAACGTTGAGTTAAATTTTCTGATTTGAAGAAGAGTTTTTGATTGTGGTGGTAGTGGTGATGGCATGATTCTCTAAAGACTAATCATAGAATAGGTATAATTAGAAAGTAATAAAAACTATAAGAATAAAAATATTTTATTTATAAACCACATTATTTTCACATATAACAATATTCTATAACATATTTTAACTCTTTCTGTTCTTTCTAAAACTGGCTAGATATGAGTTTTAGATCTTCATTTTCTTATTCTCTCTGTGATTTGGTATGGAAATACTTGAATACATGCAAGTTTATTATTTCTGTGCAATATACCGCTGATTTTTTAATGGTTGGTTCTGGCTATCTGAATCACTCAGAAGTTTGTACTAAGTTGTAACAATCATTTGAATTTACTTATCAAACCCCTAACTTGTTCATTATGTTACAGGCTTTGATTACTTTTGGTGGGAGTTCAAGCCCATAACAGAAAATGATCAGTTTTTCATTAACCTACAAAACGCCTTCCTGGAAACAGAACATGAAAGCCATATCTTCTTCAAGTTCAGTTCAGTTCAGTTGCTCAATCGTGTCTGAATCTTGGTGACCCCATAGGCTGCAGCTAGCCAGGCTTCCCTGTCCATCACCAATCCCCAGAACTTACTCAAACTCATGTCCATCAAGTCGGTGATGCCATCCAACCACCTCATCCTCTCCTCCACTTCTTCTACTGCCTTCAATCTTTCCCAGCATCAGGGTCATTTCCAATGACTAAATTCTTCACACCAGGTGGCCAAAGTACCAGAGTTTCAGCTTCAGCATCAGCCCTTCCAATGAATATTCAGGACTGATTTCTTTTAGGATTGACTGGTTGGATCTCCTTGCAGTCCAAGAAACTCTCAAGAGTCTTCTCCAATACCACAGTTCAAAAGCATCAATTCTTCGGTGCTCAGCTTTGTTTATAGTCCAACTCTCACATCCATACATGAATACTTGAAAAACCATATCCTTGACTAGACGGACCTTTGTTGGCAAAGTAATGTCTCTGCTTTTTAGTATGCTCTCTAGGTTGGTCATAGCTTTTATTCCAAGGTGCAAGTGTCAGTTAATTTCATGGAAGCAGTCACCATCTGCAGAGATTTGGGAGCACCCCAAAATAAAGCCTGTCACTGTTCCCACTGCTTCCCCATCTATTTGTCATTAACTCATGGGCCTGGATACCATGAAATTAATTTTCTGAATGTTGTGTTTTAAGCCAGCTTTTTCACTCTTCTTTTCACCTTCATTAAAAAGCCCTTTAGTTCCTTTTTTCTTTCTGCCAGAAGGGTGGTATCATCTGCATATCTGAGTTTTTTGATATTTCTCCTGGCAAGCTGGATTCTAGCTTGTGCTTCATCCAGTCCAGCATTTTGCATGCTGTATTCTGCATATAAGTTAAATTAGCTGGGTAACAAGATATAGGCTTGACGTACTCCTTTTCCAATTTGGAACCAGTCTGCTGTTCCATGTCTGGTTCTACCTATTGCTTCTTGACCTGCATGCATATTTCTTAGGAGGCAGGTCACGTGGTCTGGCATTCTTATCGCTTTAAGAATTGTTCACAGTTTGTTGTGAGCCACACAGTCAGAGGCTTTAGCGTAGTCAATGACACAGAAGTCAATGAATGCAATAGTTTTTCTGCAACTCTCTTGCATTTTTGATGATACAATGCATGTTGGTAATTTGATATCTGGTTCCTCTGCCTTCCCTAAATCCAACATGAACATCTGGAAGTTCTTGGTTCATATACTCTTTAAGTCTAGCTTGGAGAATTTTGAGGATTACTTTGCTAGAGTGTGAGATGAGTGCAATTTTGTGGTAGTTTGAACATTGTTTGGCATTGCCTTTCTTTGGGATTGAAATGAAAACTGACCTTTTCTAGTCCTATGGCCACTGCTGAGTTTGTCAAATTTGCTAGCATATTGAGTACAACACTTTCATAGCATCATCTTTTAGAATTTGGAATAGCTCAACTGGAATTCCATCACCTCCACTAGCTTTGTTCATATTGATGCTTCCTAAGGCCCACTTGAGCTCACAGTCCAAGGTGTCTGGCTCTAGGTGAGTGATTACACCATCATAGTTGTTTGTGATAAATGAGTGAAGATGCAATATGAAAAAAATATATATAATAAAATGTTTCCAGTCTTACTATTAATTTTAGAAATGGTGAATCAATATTGAATGTGAACTTAATCTAGAAAATTTATCAACATTAAAAAGATGTCATAACTAGGGAATCCTTCTTTAGCTAGCCTACTATGAGAAGGAAACAGTAAATTATAAATATAGTTAATCCAAAATTTCTACTAAACCATTATATTATTTCTATTAAGCAATTATGATAGTTGATATTTTATAGTACTAAATAATAAATTCCTGTTAAAAAGTCAATTTTTAACAAAATCTGACAATCAGATGGATTTATTTATACAGAATCTATTAACTGAATTGATTTTGTGTGTGTGCTACAAACTTAACCTTGGCATCAAGGTTGGAGTCACTCACTGTAACTGAAATCTGTCTCTGCTTTCACATGCTTGAGGTGATTTTTTTTTTTCTGATGCACAATAATATAACCAGGGAAAGATATATTAAATCTGATTTTATTCAATTAAATGAAATAAAGAGGTTGCTAGTAAAAACCTACAAATCAGTATGAAGATAACAACTATCCTAATTTGAGTAACTCTCCAGAGGATTTTTCCCTCCTTATTTCATGCTTAGTGCAGAATCCAAGCAAATTATTTCAAGATTGGGGGTGTACACATGTGCAAGAGAATAACAGGGAATATACATTTTCATTTCCATCTAATTAAAAGCATCAAATATGGCACCACCTTTGTGCTCATTTCTTAATGTTGAATCCAGTGAGACAGAATAAATTTGACGAAGAAAAAAAAAAAAACATTCACTATAGGTGAATAAGCTAATATACTACAATTACAAATTGGGAATTTAACTTTCAGTTTGGCTGAAGTACATGAATATGGTTTAGCAGTAAGACTAGGAATCTGGTTCAGACTAGGAATATATCACATATAATGTAATTTTTCAAAATTTGTTCACATGCCATTTGATCTTCACAGTCATTTTTTTAGTTAAACAAATATTTGCTTTGAAGTTGATCCAGAAGACAGGTTATCAGTTCAGTTCAGTCACTCAGTCGTGTCTGACTCTTTGCAACCCCATGAATTGCAGCACGCCAGGCCTCCCTGTCCATCACCAACTCCCAGAGTTCACTCAGACTCACGTCCATTGAGTCAGTGATGCCATCCAGCCATCTCATCCTCTGTCGTCCCCTTCTCCTCCTGCCCCCAATCCCTCCCAGCATCAGAGTCTTTTCCAATGAGTCAACTCTTCGCATGAGGTGGCCAAAGTACTGGAGTTTCAGCTTCAGCATCATTCCTTCCAAAGAAATCCCAGGGCTGATCTCCTTCAGAATGGACTGGTTGGATCTCCTTGCAGTCCAAGGGACTCTCAAGAGTCTTCTCCAACATCACAGTTCAAAAGCATCAATTCTTCAGCACTCAGCCTTCTTCACAGTCCAACTCTCACATCCATACATGACCACTGGAAAAACCATAGCCTTGACTAGACAAACCTTTGTTGGCAAAGTAATGTCTCTGTTTTTTAATATGCTATCTAGGTTGGTCATAACTTTCCTTCCAAGGAGCAAGCATCTTTTAATTTCATGGCTGCAATCACCATCTGCTGTGATTTTGAAGGCCCCCCCCCCCAAATAAAGTCTGACACTGTTTCCACTGTTTCCTCATCTATTTCCCATGAAGTGATGGGACCGAATGCCATGATCTTCATTTTCTGAATGTTGAGCTTTAAGCCAAGTTTTTCACTCTTCTCTTTCACTTTCATCAAGAGGCTTTTTAGTTCCTCTTCAATTTCTGCCTTATGGGTGGTGTCATCTGCGTATCTGAAGTTAGGTCAATTAAAGGCATAATAATAACAAAAATCCTACATTTCCATCATTCTTATATACCAAGCTCTAATGTATAGTATTAAAAAACCTTGTAGTTATGTATTGGATTCATTGGGTTTATTGACCACCCAATTTCAAATCCAAAAGGAGTCTGAGGTATTTGCAGTGTTCATCAGTAGAACAAAAGCAGTATTTTGTAATTTTTCTCCCTCTGCCAGTCTAATGAAAGTGTGTATGTACACTTGATTATGGGCATATGCAAATATTCACACACATAGCCTGCAGAGAATCTTTAAGCAAAATGGAAAAGGGAGATCCCTCTTGGTGGATACAATTTGGCAGGAACATACCTTAGTGAATAGATCAAGCCTTTTTACAAAGAAGAAAATGTTCCTGCATTCACATAGATATAGTGTCGTGGTGTATGCCAGTCCTCCACCATACCTACACCATACCTTCAACGGGATACCTTTCCAAAGTGCATAGATTGCACTATCATAAGCAGACTCACAGATATGAAGATCAGTCACTTTCTTGTCTTATGGCCAATGATAACATGCCTACTATAAATAAAGGATAGGACACAATGGGGAACTGTAAATTTGGGGCAATTTGTTAATCTAACTGACTGGTCCTTGCAGAGGAGAAGTTACTCTTCTTGCAATGTCCCTGTATCCAGTTCCTGTGGTGAACAGGAAGGCCTTGGCTGCATCAGCAGCTCCCCTTCCCATGGCCGCTTGACTTACCAGCTGGGCTTTATCTTTGTTAATTTCCCTTATATTGCTTTTTCCTAATATACCTATTTTCCCACCTTATGTTCTTGCCCATTTTAACTGTTCCCTGTTGGTTAAGGAGATGGAGAGTTTTGATCACACACGCTGGAAAAGAAGAGAGATCAAAGTGATCTGCCATCAAACTGAACCTTTGTCTCTTATTTGAGTGAGGATCACTCTAAGACATAGTGTTAGTTGCTCAGTTGTGTCCAGCTCTCTACAACTGCATGGCTCCTCTGTCTATGGAATTCTCCAGGGAAGAATACTGGAGTGGGTTGACCTTCCCTTTTCCAGGGGATCTTCCCAAGCCAGGGATTGAACCCAGGTCTCCTGCATTGCAGGCAGATTCTTTACCATCTGAGCCACAAATAGAGCTATAGCTATTGATATAGTAGTTTATATACTTATATTTTGGTCAGAAAATTTGAACTGCTGAATATTCAATTTGCCAGTGCCAGCCTTATAAGGGTAAAAGTGTCTTCTTCCTGAACTTGTGTTTCACAATGAAGGGATCTCTATTTTTTTAGCCATCAGAGGAACTACTCAAAATTTCTCCTTCCCAATTCTTACTAGATTATGGATTGCTTTTGAGGCAAAACATCCCCTTTACTTTTCTAATGGGTCCCCTGAAAACCTTCAGACAGACACAACTGTCTCAGACAATTCTACTGTGCACTGCATGTACAAACTAACCAGTAACTAGTCACAGGCAAGGTAGCTAACTTAAAATACAGGCAAACCTTAAGACAGAAAAGATAATAGGGTTCTATTGTTTTCTACATGGAGCTACTAGGCTTTTCCACTTTGGAAACAACTACCAAGGCTAAGCACCAACCAAGAAAAATAGAGAAAAGATGAAGGTAAAATCAGAAATTATAGTGGAAATATAACCACCAACTATAGAAATCTAAAAGATTATTAGATGATTTTATGAATAATTTTATGCCAAAACATTGGACAATCTAGATTACATTGATAAATTAGTAGATACATATAGATTACCAAACTGACTCTAGAAGACACAGAAGATATCAAAAAGACCTAAAATAAGCAAAGAAATTGTATCAGTGATCAAAAGTCTTCCAACAAAAATTAACCCAGGATAAGATGGCTTCACTAGTGAATGCTGCCTTATGATCCAGCAATCCCATTGCTGGGCATACACACTGAGGAAACCAGAAGGGAAAGAGACACGTGTACCCCAATGTTCATTGCAGCACTGTTTATAATAGCCAGGACATGGAAGCAACCTAGATGCCCATCAGCAGATGAATGGATAAGAAAGCAGTGGTACATATACACAATGGAGTATTACTCAGCCATTAAAAAGAATACATTTGAATCAGTTCTAATGAGATGGATGAAACTGGAACCTATTATACAGAGTGAAGTAAGCCAGAAAGAAAAACACCAATACAGTATACTAACGCATATATATGGTATTTAGAAAGATGATAACAATAACCCTGTGTATGAGACAGCAAAAGAGACACTGATGTATAGATCAGTCTTATGGACTCTGTGGGAGAGGGAGAGTGTGGGGAGATTTGGGAGAATGGCATTGAAACATGTATAATATCATGTATGAAACAAGTTGCCAGTCCAGGTTCGATGCACGATACTGGATGCTTGGGGCTGGTGCACTGGGATGACCCAGAGGGAGGGTATGGGGAGGGAGGTGGGAGGAGAGTTCAGGATGGGGAACACATGTGTACCTGTGGCGGATTCATTTTGATATTTGGCAAAACTAATACAATATTGTAAAGTTTAAAAATAAAATAAAATTAAAAAAAGATAACTATAAAAAATTTAAAAAAAAGAATAAACACTAACTCTAGTGAATTTCTTTCAAAAAATAGAATAAAATCTTTGTATTTCATTCTATGAAGCTAATATTACTCTGATACCAAAGCCAGACAGCACAAGAAAAAACAAATACAAATTAACACTTCTTATTAAAATAAATGTAAATATCTTCAAAGCAACAATAGCAGACTGAATCCAGCAGATATTAAAAGTATTATACACCATAACTGAGTTGAATATGTCCTAGTGCTGAAATTCATAATCCCTTTCCTTCTCGAATGTATGAAAGTGAAAAGTAAAAGTGAAGTCTCTCAGTTGTGTCCAACTTTTTGTGAACCCATGGACTGCAGCCTACCAGGCTCCTCCATTCATGGGATTTTCCAGGCAAGAGTACTGGAGTGGGGTGCCATCGCCTTCTCCAAGTTCTAAGTAAGAGAATCAATCAACATAATATACTTTAGTAATGAAGAAATGAAATCACATGGCCATTAAATTGATGCAGAAAAAGCATTTGACAAATATCACACCTTTTCATGATTAAAAATAAAAAGAAACCTAGGAATAGAGGAACATTTTTCAAACAGATAGAAAGCTTTCATGAAAACCCACAGCTAATATCATGCTCAATGGTTAGAAAGCTTTCCCTCTAATATGAGGAACCAGACAAGGATCTTTTATCAATGCTGTTCAACACTGTATTTGAAGTTTTAGTTAGAGACATTAGAGACAAAAACAGAAATAAAAAGCATTCAGATAAAATCGTTGTGACATAAGGCTAAGCAAATTTACTTAGATACAACATAAACATTATGAAGAGTTGACTTCATAAAATAACAACAACAAATCTAATATTCCAAACAAACTGTTAAGAGAATGCATAGACAAGATATAAAGTGAGAGAACATTTTTCACATTTTATACTTGACAACTTTTATTCAAATATATATGAAATAGCTCTCCAAGTTAAGTAATAATAATAAATGCCCCAACATAAAAAGTGAATCAAGTATTTGAACAGAAATCTTACCAAAGAAGATATATAAATAGCTAAAATATACACAATAGCTACAGGAAAATATGCACAGTAAATCATTAGGAAAAGGTTTACTTAATCATAGCAAATGGGAAAATGCAGAGGAAGCACTTCTATACATTTCTGATGAGAATGTGAAAAGGTAAACCACCAAATGTGAAACATTCTATCAGCTTTTAAAATAGGTAAAACATACATGCACTTTATGATCTATGCATTCTATCCTAGAGAGAAAAGAAAGAAAATATACATGTGAAATGTGTACACAAAAGTTTAGAACCTCCATTTTTAACAGTTCCAAAATGGAGACAATTTATATATACATGAAAACATGAATGATGTCAAGAAATATAAAAACTTTTTGCCCTACTTTCAAGTTAAAGCTAACCTGATAGTTTCATGGCTGCTAGCTTGAGGCATATAGATTCATGGAAGCTTGACAGTGACAAATAGATTTAAGAGATTAGATCTGATAGAGTGCTTGAAGAACTATGGACAGAGGTTCATAACATTATTCAGAAGGCAATGACCAAGACCATCTCCAAGAGAAAGAAATGTAAAAAGGCAAAATGGTTGTCTCAGGAGGCTTTACAAATAGCTGAGAAAAGAAGAGAAATGAAAGGCAAAGGAGAAAAGAAAAGATATACCCATTTGAAGGCAGAGTTCCAAAGAATAGGACAGAAAGATAAGAAAGCCTTCCCCAGGGATCAATGTAAAGTAATAGAGGGAACAACAGAATGGGAAAGACTATAGATCTCTTCCCTGGTGGCTCAGACTGTAAAGTGTCTGTCTACAATGCAGGAGACCTGGGTTCAATCCCTGGGTTGGGAAGATCCCCTGGAGAAGGAAATGGCAATCCACTCCATACTCTTGCCTGGAAAATCCCATGGACAGAGGAGCCTGGTAGGCGACAGTCCATGGGGTAGCAAAGAGTCGGACATGACTAAGCGACTTCACTTTCACTTTCACTATAGATCTCTTCAAGAAAATTAGAGATACCAAGGGAATATATCATGCAAAGATGGGCACAAAAAGGAAAGAAATGGAATGAACCTAATAGATGCAGAAGATATTAAAAAGAGGTGGTAAGAATACACAGAAGAACTATACAAAAAAGATCTTCATGACCCAGATAATCATGATGGTGTGTTCACTCACCTAGTGCCAGACATCCTGGAGTGTGAAGTCAACAATGCCTTAGGAAGCATCACTATGAACATAATTAGTGGAGATGATGGAACTGCAGTTGAACTATTTCAGATCCTAAACGATGAAACAATCCTATAGAAGTGCTGCACTCAATATGTTAGCAAATTTGGAAAACTCAGCAGTGGCCACAGGACTAGAAAAGGTCAGTTTTCATTCCAATCCCAAAGAAAGGCCATGCCAAAGAATGCTCAAAGTACTGCACAATTGCACTCATCTCACAGGCTAGCAAATAAATGCTCAAAATTCTCCAAACCAGGCTTCAATAATATGTGAACCATGAGCGTCCAGATGTTCATACTGAATTTAGAAAAGGTAGAGGAATGAGAAATCAAGTTGCCAACAACCGTTGGATCATCAAAAAAGCAAAAGAGTTTCAGAAAAACATCTACTTCTGCTTTATTGACTATGCCAAAGCCTTTGACTGTGTGGATCACAAGAAACAGTGGAAAATTCTTAAAAGATGGGAATACCAGACCACCTGACCTGCCTCCTGAGAAATCTGTATGCAGATCAGGAAGCAGCAGTTACAACTGGACATAGAACAACAGACTGGTTACAAATAGGAAAAGGAGTATGTCGAGGCTGTATATTGTCACCCTGCATATTTAACTTATGTGCAGAGTACATTATGTGAAAAGCCAGGCTGGATGAAGTGCAAGCTGGAATCAAGATTGTTGGGAGAAATATCAAATAACCTCAGATACGCAGATGATACCACCCTTATGGCAGAAAGTGAAGAAGAATTAAAGAGCCTCTTGGTGACAGTAGAAAGAGGAAAGTGAAAAAGTTGGCTTAAAACCCAACATTCAGAAAACTAATATCATGTTATCTGGCCCCATTACTTCATGAAAATAGATGGGAAACAATGGAAACAGCAATAGATTTTATTTTTTTTCCTCTCAAATCACTGCAGATGGTGATTGCAGCCATGAAATTAAGACACTTGCTCCTTGGAAGAAAAGCTATGACCAACCTAGACAGCATATTAAAAAGCAGAGACACGAATTTGCTGTCATGGGTCCATCTAGTCAAAGCTATGGTTTCTCCAGTAGTCATGTATCGATGTGATTGTTGGACTATAAAGAAAGCTGAGCACCAAAGAATCAATGCTGAACTGTGGTGATGGAAAAGACTCTTGAGAGTCCCTTGGACTGCACGGATATCCAACAAGAAAATAATAAAAGAAATCAGTCCTGAATATTCATTGGAAGGACTGATGCTGAAGTTCACACTGCAGTACTTTGGCCACCTGATCCGAAGAACTGACTCATTGGAAAAGACCCTGATGCTGGGAAAGATTGAAGGCAGGAGGAGAAAGGTACAACAGAGGATGAGGTGGTTGGATGGCATTACGACTCCACAGACATGAGTTTGATCAAGTCTGGGAGTTGGTGATGGACAGGGAGGCCTAGCCTCCTACAGTCCATGGAATCACAAAGAGTCAGACACAACTTAGCAACTGAAGTGAGCTGAGCCAGATACATGAAAATTCTGGCTCAGAAAAGTTTCTAAGATACAAATTTAGCCTGTCTGTTTTTCAAGTTTAGCTGGATATGTGTCATTGGCAACAAGTTGTCTAACCAAATAGAGGCTGACCCCAAGAAAGGAATGTTGAAAGTGATATTCTTAATCTAAACTGATTGAGTTGACTAATGGAAATTTTATCATCATGATTAGGAACTTGGTAGTCATGGGTTTTGATTTAACTGTACTCTTTTGGGAGGGGGAGCAGTGTATTACTATCATTCTTTAAAGTGCATAAAGTGCAAAGACATTGGTAAAGTTATGCCATCTTCTTATGCTGTATTTTATAGAACTTTGCTGTAATAATTCAGATAAATAGCACAAGAAGTATAGTCATATTGCTAAAAGAAATTTTAGCCACTAGAAATCTTAAACGTAATACCTGAACGGTAACACTTTATACAAAGGAAGGTCAAGACTTCTATTCAATTGTAATAATATTATAAAGAACAAAAAAGCAAAACAAACAAAGAAAAAACCTGTTTTCATTTATCAAGGTGGAACATCAGTTCAGCTAAGTTCATTTCAGTCACTTAGCCGTGTCCAACTCCGCGACACCATGAATCGCAGCACGCCAAGCCTTCCTGTCCATCAACAATGCCAGGAGTTTACTCAAACTCATGTCCATCGAGTCGGTGATGCCATCCAGCCAGCTCATCCTCTGTCGTCCCCTTCTCCTCCTGCCCTCAATCCCTCCCAGCATCAGTCTTTTCCAATGAGTCAACTCTTCACATCAGGTGGCCAAAGTATTGGAGTTTCAGTTCTAGCATCAGTCCTTCCAAAGAACACCCAAGACTGATCTCCTTTAGAATGGACTGGTGAGAACTCTTTGCAGTCCAAGGGACTCTCAAGAGTCTTCTCCAACACCACAGTTCCAAAGCATCAGTTGTTCGGTACTCAGCTTTCTTCACAGTCCAACTTTCACATCCATACATGACCACTAGAGAAACCATAGCCTTGACTAGACGGACTTTTGTTAGCAAAGTAATGTCTCTGCTTTTCAATATGCTATCTAGGTTGGTCATAACTTTCCTTCCAAGGAGTAAGCATCTTTTAATTTCATGGCTGCAATCACCATCTGCAGTGATTTTGGAGCCCAAAAAAACAAGGTCTGACACTGTTTCCCCATCCATTTCCCATGAAGTGATGGGACCAGATCCCATGATCCTAGTTTTCTGAATGTTGAGCTTTAAGCCAACTTTTTCACTCTCCTCTTTCATTTTCAACAAGAGGCTTTTTAGTTCCTCTTCAATTTTTGCCATAAGACTGGTGTCATCTGCATATCTGAAGTTATTGATATTTCTCCCAGCAATCTTGCTTCCAGCTTGTACTTCTTCTAGCCCAGCATGTCTCATGATGCACTCTGCATGTAAGTTAAATAAGCAGGGTGACAATATACAGACTTGACATACTCCTCTTCCTATTTGGAACCAGTCTGTTGTTTCATGTCCAGTTCTAACTATTGCTTCCTGACCTGCATATAGGTTTCTCAAGAGGCAGGTCAGGTGGTCTGATATTCCCATCTCTTTCAGAATTTTCCACAGTTTATTGTGATCCACACAGTCAAAGGCTTTGGCATAGTCAATAAGGCAGAAATAAATGTTTTTTATGGAAGTACAAAAATGAAGTTGTCCAATGAAGATCCAACATTGAGGGGCATAAAAGAATGTCATTGGCCAAGTATCACCTGAAGAACTTGTGAACAAATATGCAGGGAAAGTGGTTGAGTAGTGAAGAATGGGGCATGTAAGTAGAATGGTAGAATATAACACATGTATAGGGCTCTGACAACTTTTAAAATGTCTACTCAGTCACTAAAAATGAGTTAAAGTATTTAATAGGCTACATTGTTGCTTTAGTGTAGATTTAAATGTAATGGATTAAGATAATTTTAGACTTTCTCCCATTATGCCAAGCCAACCCCTTCAAGATTCTATCTAGTGCTTTCAATCATAAACATATGAACATTATAAACTTGCTATGTCACTTGGGAAATGAGATTTTTTTTTTTTAAAGATGACATTAAACCTAAAGACTCAAAAAGAAGGATAGTGGTAATGTTCATAAATGATTAAATCTCCAAAGCACTTACAAAGAGATAAGTAACCCACAATATTTAAGTAGAAAGAATCACAGTTATATTATTTAAATGTATTATCTGAAGTTCAGAATATAATTCTTTTACCAAGTAGCTCTTACTCAAGATCATGCTGTAATTAATTTATATTCCCTTAGAACACACAATCTGACAGATGTGCCTCAGAAGCAAAATGAATGAAATCTTAAGAATTCTTTCTGAAACTAAATGTTTACTGTGAAATAATGTGTTTACAGTAGTAAAGAATCCACCTGCCAATGCAGGAGACACAGGTTCGATCACTGTGTTGGGAAGATCCCCTGGAGAAAGAGATCCACTCCAGTATTCCTGCCTGGGAAATCCCATGAATGGAGAAGCCTAGTGGGTTATGGTCCATGGGATCACAAAGAGTTGGACATGACTGAACAACTAAACAACAACAATGTGGTTGCATATTTTTGGTATATATTGAGGTATAAAACATAGGAAGATGAGTTCATGTAACTTTACCCTAGTGCGTTTAAAGCAATCTATTTTCATAAGATTTATTCATATGGTCTCCCTGAGGCTGATTTATTTATAGAGAGCTAGCATAGGTAGAAAATGAAAGCTGATTAAGTAGGATTATAGTTGATGTGTAGGTAAGTCATTTATTGTTTACTTTGAAAATCCACTCTCATAAATACAATTTGTTAACATCACTACCATCCCCTTCTCCTGGGCTCAATACATATGAAGTAACATTGTTTCCTTTCAGTATACTTTGGTTCCCCTGTTTTCTCTTTCCTCTCTTGTTTCCCTCCACCCCTCAGCTTGCACTATTTCCATCACACTACTCATGTATCCTGCTTCTCATCCTACATACCCACAGCTGCTACCCGGATCCATCATTACACAGCCAGGCAAGTATTTCAACTCTGTCTCCATTGTTGCATATACCTTTTCAGATTTATCCCCTACTGATTTTTCCTAAATAAACTTGTAAATTTTAGTGGCATGTAGTTAAAAATACTCATTTTAATGTTATTTAAAATAGTAAGATCTAAATACTTGTAATAAAGAGATAGTGATAATGAAAATAAGAATAGGAGTTCGTCAAGGCTGTATATTGTCACCCTGCTTATTTAACATATATGCAGAGTACACCACGAGAAACACTGGACTGGAAGAAACACAAGCTGGAATCAAGATTGCCAGTAGAAATATCAATAACCTCAGATATGCAGATGACATCACCCTTATGGCAGAAAGTGAAGAGGAACTCAAAAGCCTCTTGATGAAAGTGAAAGAGGAGAGTGAAAAAGTTGGCTTAAAGCTCAACATTCAGAAAACGAAGATCGTGGCATCCGGTCCCATCACTTCATGGGAAATAGATGGGGAAACAGTGGAAAGTGTCAGACTTTATTTTTCTGGGCTCCAAAATCACTGCAGATGGTGACTGCAGCCATGAAATTAAAAGACGCTTACTCCTTGGAAGGAAAGTTATGACCAACCTAGATAGCATATTCAAAAGCAGAGACATTACTTTGCCAACAAAGGTCCGTCTAGTCAAGGCTATGGTTTTTCCTGTGGTCATGTATGGATGTGAGAGTTGGACTATGAAGAAGGCTGAGGGCCGAAGAATTGATGCTTTGGAACTGTGGTGTTGGAGAAGACTCTTGAGAGTCCCTTGGACTGCAAGGAGATCCAACCAGTCCATTCTGAAGGAGATCAGCCCTGGGATTTCTTTGGAAGGAATGATGCTAAAGCTGAAACTTCAGTACTTTGGCCACCTAATGCGAAGATTTGACTCATTGGAAAAGACTCTGATTGGAGGGATTGGGGGCAGGAGGACAAGGGGACAACAGAGGATGAGATGGCTGGATGGCATCACTGACTCGATGGACATGAGTCTGAGTGAACTCTGGGAGTTGGTGATGGACAGGGAGGCCTGGCGTGCTGCGATTCATGGGGTCACAAAGAGTCGGACATGACTAAGCGACTGATCTGATCTGATCTGATAATGAAAAATGTGGGCTAGAAATTTATTGCACAAAATTATATCAAAAATTTTGTAAACTTGTACGTTTTATGCTCATCTTTATACTCTCCTTATATTATCTTCATACAGTTAAAAAAAAAAAAAACACCTCAAATCATTTTATCATCTCTTCACACTTATTTGTGAGAAATATAATTTCAAAACAAATCACCTACCAAAATAATTACCATGGTCTTGCTTCCAACTTGCTTGGCTATCCTGGATGAAACTGCTTTCCTTTTTATTGATTTATATCTTTAAGAATCTCTTTCATACTGAGAATTCAGGATTAAAAGACTAACTTGGCTGAGGTTTACATGTCACTTCTCCTCAAATTAATTCTCAGGAATAAATTTAAACACAATCTCTATAGAGTATGTAACAAAGAATACAGAAATAGATGAACTGCTTAAGACATAGTTGTTACTTTAATTTATTTAATATGTTCATTTTACTTAGAGATAGTTGAAAGATAAACCACTTGCATTGTGCTTTCTGGTACTGATCTAATTGTTAAAATAATTTTTATCCATAAATAAATCTATATTGAGAACATTTAAAATATGAAACTCACAAAAAGCATTCTCATTGTTCCAATTTTTTACATTATAAAATATGCATAAAATATGAATTCACTTGTATCTAATTTTAACCTGCTGTAGGTTAGAAAAAGCTAAATATCTGACACTCTCAAAGAAGACAAAGATAAAAAAACAATAAAAACATGCTCAAGGATGATACCTTAGAAACAGGCTGAAGAGAACATTTGAGGAAAAGATCTATTTTCAGGAGATAAAATTATACCATACTTCGCTAAATTAGGATGAAGATTTGGAATGTAAGGCAAAAACACTACAATTATTTCATATATTTTGAATTTCTCTACATGTCACAGGCAAAATTTGACAAAATATCAACTAAAGTTAGGATTCTGCCAGATGATTTTTCTATCAATCCCATGAATACATGCACCATTTGTTGTGTCAGTTCAGTTCAGTTCATTTCAATTGCTCAGTATGTCTGACTCTTTGTGACCCCATGAACTGCTGCACAACAGGCCTGCCTGTATTTCACTAACTCCCATAGCTAGCTCAAACTCATGTGCATTGTGTCGGTGATACCATCCAACCATCTCATCCTCTGTCAGCCCCTTCTCCTCCTGTCTTCAATTTTTCCCAGCATCAGGGTCTTTTCCAATGAGTCAGTTCTTTGCATTGGGTGGCAAAAGTATTGGAGTTTCAGCAGCATCAGTCCTTCCAATGAATATTCAAGACTGATTTCCTTTTGGATGGATTGGTTGGATCTGCTTGCAGTCAAAGAGACTCTCAAGAGTCTTTTCCAACACCACAGTTCAATAGCATCAAATCTTTGGCTCTCAGCTTTCTTCTGCAAAGAGAAGAACAACAGGCATGTCTGGATATTACACTAAAATTTAGTTCAATGGGATGTACTGTATGAACAAGAAAAGAAACAAAATATATGGAGTGGCAAGGTGATTATAACTCAGAACAGGACAGAAAAAGAATGAAGCATGAATCCTTTCATCATATCTTGTTTTCCATGTGTTTGAAAATATCTATAGAGAAATTGTGTTCATACCCTTGATTTATTACTCAGATCTAATAAAATAAATCTTCATCAAACTATTCTTAAAAGTGACTAACACTATTAAGAAATGTATTGTTGGGCCAACTCCATTACTAAATGTGTTGTGGATGTTTCCATGGAGTAGGAAATGTAAACAGATAAAAAGTATTTTTCTGTTAATTAATTTAGATGTTTGTAGAAAACAAACAGTTTATAAGCATCAAACTGTTATTGTATACAATATGTCCTATCTTCTTCTGGAAATACAGACATCTTGTTATCAAATTATTTATGGCATAAGTCCAGGGATACTTTTAGATGACTTTGTAGTTATAACATTCTGGTTTTAGATAACTATCTCTCCTAATTAACTCAACTCTCTTTCTTAGGAATATGTCAATTCCTGGGTCTGTAAGTAAATAACACTTCAGAAGGAAGCTCCATTATTTCTTTCTCATTTCCAGGAAAGGACTTTTTCTTTGATTATCCCTCAGTTGATTTCAGCACCCACTTTTGAAATCCATCTGGAACAGTCACAAGTTTCTCACTAAGCTCATCATCTCTTATTCTGGACTCACGAATTTCATTGTTCTCTCAAAGAAATTAGGTATTCATGTCGTCAATTTCTTAATTAGATTTTTTTTAATTTAAGAAAACTATATAATATGAATTTCTTCTGTCATATTAACATAAAAATATAAAACTATTTTAATAATTTGAGTTAAGATAGTCTTGTTTTCACCATCATGTGATTTGTTGTGTTTATTTTAATTATCCTATAAAGTGAATTAGTCTTTTATTTTTAACTCTGAATATTTGTACACAAATGTATATAAGTACCTCTAATGGGTTTAATGGTAGCCCTGCAAAAGATATTTCTACATGTAATTCCAATGCTCTGTGACTATTTTTATTTTATAAAGGAGCTTGCATTAAAATATATATATATATATATATATATATATATATATATATATATATAATTTATTTAGCCACACCATGCAGCATATGATATCTTATTTCCTCAACCAGGGGTTGAAACTCTGCTCCCTGCATTGGGAGAGTGGAGTCTTAACCACTGGAATGCCAAGTACTATCAAGTACATGTGACTACTAACTTAGATTCCTAAAGATATAATTAAGGATTGTGATAGGAAGAGAGTATCTGAGAACTATGTAGATAAGACCTAAAACGTGACCCTCCTTATACTAGTGAAACAGAGGCTGATTTCATAGAGACACAGAGTAGGAAGCCATATGGCTACAAGGAGAGAAATTGGAATGACTTGACCAGGCCAAAGAATGCCACCAGCCACTAAAAGCTGGAAGAGGCAAACAGCAAATTCCTTCCTACATCCTTCAGGAGTGGGCTTGAACTTGCCAAAATTTTAGAATTCTAGCATCCAGGACTGTGAGAGAATACATTTCTGTTGTTTAAAGCCACTAAACTTGTGATAATTTGTTATAGCCACCTCAGGAGATTAACACAGTAACTTGAAAAAAAATAATAAGATTATGGAATTGTCATAAATTTGGTAGTGGTAGTATAAAATTAAAGATCAGAAGAGTACTAAAATGTTCAACACTTAGTATTTAGAACTCACAAACATTTATTAACACATATTATGTACAAAGCTCTGTGACAGCCACCTCAAGGGTAAATAGCATGATCTCTCCTCTTCAGGATCTCAAGTAATAGTGCATGGCCCATCTGTATCTTATGCAAGAAATAGCTAGAAGACCAAACACCAAGCTTGAACAAATTAAGAAGCACACAAAAATTTGGGAAAATCCATTGAAAAGGACTTTTGGACAGTCTGGTGTGATAGAAAAAGTATGGGTTTTAAATCCAAGCTCTTCTCCTTATAATTGGCTGACCAAACATAAGTAAAATATTTCTTTTTTTAGCTTGTGTATCCTCATTGATAAAACTGGTCAAATGGTAGTTAGGTCTAAAATTGTGATGAGAACAAATGGGTTAATCTATATATCTCAAATATATTTTGTTTCGATATCTTCTATTCATGTAATACCAGACCATTATACCTACCTCCCATCTGCAAACTCTTCATTGGTTGCTTTATTTTTGAATGGCTAGTTCATTTCATTTGTCCTAGAAATATCCAAGTTTTAGCACTGAAAATCTGATGTCCAGGGAACTCCCTTAATCCTAGAAAAAGTAGAACAGGTCTACTATGTGTTTTATCGTCACTAAAGACATGGCCCTCAGTGATGATGATCCTGGCACTCATGCTCTTGTATCATACTCATGAAATTTGATCCAGCTATTGACTCAACTCACCAATAGAAAGCAATCAGAGAAATGTCCTGGGACTTCCAACCCCAAGCATTTAGAGCTTGTTAGCATTTGAATTTGTGGTGCTTTCTGCAAACCCACAGCAGTGAGAAATTTGGCCACTCTTCTGGGGAAAATATAAGGAGACTGTGCATAGAAAGATATATAGTCAAGAATGCCCTGCGGCAGTATGAAGAATGAGGAAATTCCAATCAACTCAGTGTTTCTGTTGAGCCTCTGATGACTCCAAGCTGAGCCACCGTTTGACTACAAGTAGCTAAACAATCCCAAGTGACATAGGCTGAATCCAGCTAGCACACAATAGGTAAGGGATAATGTACTGCACATTGCTTTTAGCTACTAAATTATGTGATTATTTGTTTTGGAGCAGTAGATATGTAAAATAGTTACTTTAAAAAAAATTTTTTTTCCATGTCCACAAAACAATCACCTATGACAACCCTCCTATAACATTGGTTCTTTGTTTCTCCTCTCTGTACTAAGTGAAAAACTGATTTCAAACTGATTGCCCACAGTTGAATTTAGAAAGTCTTTGCTCTTGTTTGTTGATATTTTTGCAGAATATATAACATTGATTCTGAATATCTTGTAAACAACATCTGGCCTTTGCTTGAGGGGCCAGAACAGACCTGAATTTTGAGCAGAGCAACAGGAAAGCCTTCTCTCCTATTCTGTGAGGTATAATAATGCCTGAAAACTCAAAGATTTGTGGTTTGACCTGTGCCAAATATTTTAATTAAGTTCCCTTCCCCACAGGAGCTCAGTCTAGTTCACCAGATCGAAGGAGAAATAAATACCATATTCTAGCTCTGTCATCTTTGTCCTCCCAAATCTTCTGTCTACATAAAGTCCTCTACATTTCAAAAGTAGCAAAAGGAAAGCTCTTAAACATAATAAGGAAAGGAATTGATAAGTATGTGCAATTGTAGTTTAATAACGGTTCTCAAAATATGTGCACATCCTAGTACTTTGGAAACTAAAAATTTACTCCGTACAACAAAAACGACTTTGCTCACCCACATGGTTAAGTCAAGTATCCTGAGATGAGAGATCTTCCTGTGGGCCTGATGTAGTCACAATGGTCCTTGTAAAAGGGATGCAGCATCAGAGTAAGAGAAGAAGATGTAATGATGGATGAGATTTAAAAGCTTTGAAGATGAAAGAAGGGGCCATAAACTGTTAGAAGCTTATAAATTCAAGGTGGGGGTGGATTATCCACTCCAGAGCCTCCAGAGAGAACTAGCCCTAAAGACACCTGAGTTTAGCCCAGGAAAACTTATTTCAGACTTCCGACATCCAGAACTATAAGGGAATAAATGTGTATTGTTTTCAGTTTATAGTAATTTGTTACAGCATCAACAGTAAACTAATACAGTAAAGGTATGAATGATTACAGGTTGATGACTGTACCACCAGCAGCAAGTCTAAAGGTGTTTGGCTGCACCTGCAGAAAAGTACATGACCCAGCACACAGAGTAAGGAGCCTATAATTTTTCATATTAAATTTCATCTCTTGGCAACTACTAAAAAACTGTAGTTGATCTGTAATGAAGATGGTCTGTAATGAAGATCTTTGCTTCTTTGAGTCAGCCTATGGTCAGGTCAGTCAGTCAGTCATGTCTGACTCTTTGTGACCCCATGGACTGCAGCACACCAGGCCTCCCTGTCCAACAACAGCTCCCAGAGTTTACTGAAACTCACATCCATTGAATTGGTGATGCCATCCAACCATCTCATTCTCTGTTGTCCCCTTCTCCTCCTGCCTTTAATCTTTCCCATCATCAGAGTATTTTCAAAATGAGTCAGTTCTTTGTATCAGGTGACCAAAGTACTGGAGTTTCAGCTTCAACATCAGTCCTTCCAATTAATATTCAGGACTGATTTCCTTTAGGATGGACTGGTTGGATCTCCTTGCAGTCCAAGGGACTCTCAAGAGTCTTCTCCAACACCACAGTTCAAAAGCATTAATTCTTCAGTGCTCACCTTTCTTTATAGTCCAAATCTCACATCCATATATGACTACTGGAAAAACCATGGCTTTGACTAGATGGACCTTTGTTGGCAAAGTAATGTCGCTGCTTTTTAATATGCTGTCTAGGTTGGTCTTAGCTTTTCTTCCAAGGAGTAAGTGGCTTTTCATTTCATGGTTGCAGTCACCATCTGCAGTAATCTATGGTCAGGTAATTTTTCCTTATTTTCAAAGGTAAGCCAAGTACTAACAACTTTAGTTTTTGCCTCACTTCCTTTATGTAAGAATCAGCTCTAATACTCAATAAGAAATCAGTCTAAGTAACTCTGGCTCATATAATTAGGAGCTCAGATATATATTTTTTCTCAGACTTTGCCTACCTACCCTGCTTACAGCTCTTGAGAGGGGAAGTGATTAAGTTCTTTATATTCTGTTTTGGCAGCTTAAAACAATAGGCAAGTAGCCAGTAACTCAGAAATACACCTGTTCAATGAATTGGCAGGGGATTTCACCTCTTTAAAGAAGCCCAAGAAGGCTGTTGTGTTTTTCATAAATAAGCATGATTGCAGAAGCACAATATGTTTTGATGCAAAGGCAGCTGTTTCTTGCCAGGAAGACCAGCTTATCTTATGCAAAGAAGAGAATGTAATTTATCCTTCTTAATATGTTAATTGAAATTAATTTTAAAATTACATTATAAATGATAATCTTATCCATCTACAGTCAACACTACTACACTGTTTATCAAGTTTTCTCTTCTATTAGACCATAAGCTAAGTTTAGATATGTTCTATGTAATGCATGCAGATTTTCACAAGTCAGAAGATAGTCTAGATAACAAATGTATACAGATTTTCTAAAGTCCTTTACAAGTAGAAACAGGGGGTATTGATTACATTCCAGAATCTGGATGCCTAGTGTTGTCTTCACTACCATGTATTCACTGTGTGATCTCCAGTAATCTGCTTCACCAGGATCTTGTTTCTTCACCTGTAATATCAGACCAGTAATACTATTTGTTTCATAGGAATGTTACAATAATTGTATTTGTTCATATTTTTAAATAGCTTAGAACAGTGTGTGGACCTTAAAAATGTACATTAAAAACAAAGACTGAAAAAAATAAGGCAGAAATTGCAAAAACTTAGAATTATCAAGGTTGTTAGTTGTAGCCCAAAACAGACATGGGTGTCAATCAGAACCACTTGACTACAGTACATAGAAACCACTAGTTCACTACTTCAGCTCACAAGGAGAAATTCCACAAAATCAAATAGCAAAAAATATAGTCATCAGTGACTGAACAATAATTGTAAGATTAGAATCAGAATTTTTCTTTCTCAATGTTCACAGACCTTTGTCTTTAGTTCTTTTAGAATGCCTTATAATTTTCCCTTAACAGATTGGCTTTGTTTTTCATATCCTTTACAGAAAATTACTACTCAGTTTTCACTCTGCATAGCATTAAATCACCCAAACAGAGTAACTGAAATAAATGTTTCATAGGGAAAAAAACTTTTATAAGTTTACTTTTGGTCAAATTTTCCCTTCAGTATCATTAAAATCTGTAAACATTGGAAAGATAGGCAGGAAAGGCTTCCCTGGGCTATCCACACAAAGATTACAATTCAATTTCATAATGGTAAGCTTTTGAATGTAACTTCTGACTGTTAAAAGGAAATGTCTAATTTGATTTTCTAAGCTGGAGGAAAATTTAAAAATATGAAGCTTTCCACAGATTTAATATATTTAATAATCTTAAACTTGTAAAATAACTTAGATATTTTATTTTTACTTTATTTTATTTTTTAACTTTACAATATTGTATTGGTTTTGCCATATATCAGGTGTTTTAAATGACAAGGTAGGAGGAAAGAAATTCAGCCTGTGGTATATTTAAATAAGAATAACTATTTTCATTTTTTAGTATAAAAGGTCATCATGAAATCAAAATATCAATTATGTGTACAAATAAAAAAGGAACAAATTTAAAAAAAATGGCTACTATATAACTATTGAATATGACCACCGGAGTCTATATACAGAATGCTTGATGTCTCAACCAAGTGAGTGTAGTAGTTACATACCTCAACATAATAAAACCTATGTGCAATAAACTTATAACTAACATCATATCCAATGGTGAAAAGCAGAAACATTTCATATAATATCAGGAAAAAGACATTCTTTCCAGTTTTACTCAACATAGTATTGGAAGTCCTAACCACAACAATAAAAAAGGAAAGGCATCCATATTAGAAAGGAAGAAGTAAAACTGTCACTCTTTACAGGATGTGTAAAGTGATACTTACCATACAAAAACTCTTAAAGACCCACCAAAATACTATTAGAATTAATAAGTAAATTCGGTAATGTTTCAGGAAAAAAAATTACTATACATGAATCTACTGTGCTTCTATACACTAATAAAAAGCAATCAGAAAGAAAAATTAAGAAAACAAACCCATTTACAATTGCAATAAACAAACAAACAAAAAAAACCTAGCAATTAACCTAACTACGAAGGTAAAAGATCTGTACTCTGAAACCTATAAGATATTCATGAAAGAAACTGAAGCTGATACAAATGAATGTAAAGATATACAATGCTTATGGATTGGAAGAATGACTATTATTAAAATAATCATGCTACCCATGGCAATCTACAGATTCAATACAAACCCTGTCATTTCGTCAATTGAAATTTAAACTGAAATAGAGTAAACAAACCAAAAATTTATACAGAACAAGATCTCAAAACAGCCAAAGCAATTTTGAGGAAAAAAAATAACAAACGTGGAGATACCACACTCTCTGACTTTAGACTATAATACAAAGCTACAATAACCAAGAGTACGGTACAGGTACAAAAACAGACACATGGATACATGAAACAGCATAAAGAGTACAGAAATAAACGTATGTACATGTGATCAATTTATCTATGACAAAATAGGAAAGAATATACAATGGGGGAAAGATAGCTTCTTCAATAAATGGCATTAGGAAAACTGCAAAACTACAAGCCAAAGAATAAAACTGGAGAACTTTGTCATACCAAAATAAGCTAAAAATGTGTTAAAGACTTGAATGTAAAATCTGAAACTCTACACTTCTAGATGAAAACATAGGCAGTGTGCTCTTTGATATAGATTGTTCAGTTCAGTTCAGTCACTCAGTCTTGTCTGAATCTTTGCGACCCCATGAACAGCAGCATGCCAAGCCTCTCTGTCCATCATCAACTCCCAGAGTTTACCCAAACTCATGTCCACTGAGTCGGTGATGCCATCGAACCATCTTATCTTGTCGTCCCCTTCTCCTCCCGCCTTCAATCTTTCACAACATCAGGGTCTTTTCAAATGAGTCACCTCTTCACATCAGGTGGTCAAAATATTGGAGTTTCAGCCTCAACATCAGTCCTTCCAATGAAAACCCAGGACCGATTTTCTTTAGGATGGACTGGTTGGATCTCCTTGCAGTCCAAGGGACTCTCAAGAGTCTTCTCCAATACCACAGCTCAAAACCATCAAATCTTCAGTGCTCAGGTTTCTTTATAGTCCAACAATCATGTATAGTCCATACATGACTACTGGAAAAAACCATAGCCTTGACTATACAGACCTTTGTTGACAAAGTAATGTCTCTGCTTTTTAATATGCTGTCTAGGTTGGTCATAACTTTCCTTCCAAAGAGTAAGCATCTTTTAATTTCATGGCTGCAATCACCATCTGCAGTGATTTTGGAGCCCGAAAAATAAAGTCAGCCACTGTTTCCCCATCTATTTGCCATGAAATGATGGGACAGGATGCCATAGGTTGTAGCAATATTTTTTTTGGATCTGTGTCCTCAGGCAAGGAAAACAAAAGCCAAAAAATAAACAAATGGAACTCATTAAACTAAATAAATCTGCACAGCAAAGGAAACCATCAACAAAACTAAGGCAACACACTGAATGGGAGAAGATATTTGACAATGATACATCAGATAAGAGGTATATGTGTAATATACACACAAAAAATCATACAACTCAGAAAGCAAATAATCCAATCAAACACAAAAATGGACAAAGGGCCTGAATAGACATTTGGTGGTTTGGACAGAATGACTCAGACAACTAAGAATCAGCCTGCAATGCAGGAGTCCTGGGTTGGATCCCTGTGTCAGGACAATCCCCTAGAGAAGGCAATGGCACCTCACTCCAATATTTTTGCCTGAAAAATTCCAGGACAGAAGAATCTGGTGGGTTACAGTTCATGGGGTCACAAAGAGTTGGACACAGCTGAACTACTAACACACAAACACATACACAAAGAAGGCAACCCTTGTCAACAGATGCATGAAAAGATGCTCCACATTACTAATCATCCAGGAAATGAAAATCAAAACCACAATGAGGTATCACCTCACACCTGTCAGAATAGCTATTATCAAAAAGATAACAAATAACTTGTATGGTGAGGATGTGTAAAAGGGAATCCTTATGCCCTGTTGATGGGATTGTAAAGCAGTGCTGCTCCTACTGAAAACAGTATGGAGGTTTCTCAAAAAATTAAAACTAGAAGTACCATACAATCCAGGAATTTCCCTTTTGGGTATTAACCTGAAGAAAATAAAAACAGTATTTCAAAAAAATATGTGCATCCCATTGTCACAGTAGCATTTTGCAAATGCCAAGTTATGGAAGCAACATAAATGTACATGGATGAAAGATGAGATATACACACACGTACATACACACACACAGGAATGTTACAGCCATAAAAAGAAAGAATATTTCCAATTCTGAAAACATTGATGGTTATGGGGGTATTATGCTGAGTGAAGTAAGTTAGTTAGAAAAACACAAATACCAATGATCTCAACTATATTTGGAACCTAAAAAAATAAATCAAACACAAAAACAAACAAAATAAAATCAGACTCATAGATACAGAGAATTAATAGGTAGTTGCCATAGGGAAGGGAAGTGAGGGTTGGATTAAATAAGTGAAGGGGATATAGAGGTACAAACGTCCAACTTAAACCATGGATATATAGCATCCAGCATAAGGCCTTCCTGTTATACCTTGCTATTCTCTGGAATTCGGTTGGGGATATCTTTCCCTTTCTCCTTTGCCTTTCAGTTCTCTTTCCTCAGCTATTTGTAAGGTCTCCTCAGACAGCTAATTTGCCTTCTTGCATTTCTTTTTCTTTGGGATGACTTTGGTCACTGTGTCTTGTACAATATTATCAACCTCTATCCTTAGTTCCTCAGGAACTGTCTACCAGATCCGTTCCCTTGAAACTATTTGTCACCTCCATTGTATAATCATCAGCTCAGTTAAGTTTCTCAGACTTTTCTGTCCTTTTGGGACCCCATGGACAGCAGCATGCCAGCTTCCCTGTCCTTCATCATCTCCTGGAGCTTGCTCAGACTCATGTCCATTGAGCCAGTGATGCCATCCAACCATCTCAACCTCTGTTGTCCCCTTCTCCTCCTACCTTCAATCCTTGAAAGCATCAGGGTCTTTTCCAATGAGTCAGCTCTTTGCATCAGGTGGCCAAAGTATTGAAGCTTCAGTTTCAACATCAATCCTTCCAATGAATATTCGGGGTGGATTTCATTTAGGATTCACTGGCTTAATCCACTTGCTGTTCAAGGAACTCTCAAGAGTCTTCTTCAAAACCACAGTTTGAAAACATCAATTATTCAGTGCTCAGCTTTATTTATGGTCCAACTGTCATATCTGTGCATGACTACTAGAAAAAATATTTGACTATATGGACCATTGTCGGCAAAGTGATGTCTCTGCTTTTTAATATACTGTCTAGGTTTATCTTAGCTTTTAGTCCAGGGAGCAAATGTCTTTTAATTTCATGGCTGCAGTCTCCATCCACTGCAATTTTGGCTCCCAAGAAAACAAAATCTGTCACTGTTTCCATTGTTTCCCAATCTATTTACCATGAAGTGTTGAGATTGGATATCATGATCTTAGTTTTATCAATTTTGAATTTTAAGCCAGATTTGTCATTTTCCTCTTTCACCTTCATTAAGAGGCTCTTTAGTTCCCCTTTGCTTTCTGCCATAAGGGTGATGCCATCTGAATATCTGAGGTTATTGATATTTCTCCCAGCCATCTTGATTCCAGCTTGGACTTCATCCAGCCTCACATTTTGCATGATACACTGCAAGCAGGGTGACAATATACAGCCTTGACATACTCCTTTCCCAATTTTGAACCATGTTGTTCCATGATCAGTTTTTCCATGACTGTTGTTCCATAACCAGTTCTAACTATTGCTTCTTGGTCTGCTTAAAGGTTTCACAAGAGGTAGGTAAGGTGGTCTGATATTCCCATCTCTTTAAGAATTTTCCACAGTATGTTGTGATCCACACAGTCAAAGCATTTAGCATAGTCATTGAAGCATAAGTTGATGCTTTTCTGCTATTCTCTTGCTTTTTCTATAATCCAATGGATGTTGGCAATTTTATCTCTGGTTCCTCTGTCTTTTCTAAATCCAGATTTTTCATCTGGAAGTTCTTAGTTCACACTGTTGAAGCTGAGCTTGGAGGATTTTGAGCATAATCTTGCTAGCATGTGGAATAAGTGCAATTGTGCAGTAGTTTGAACATTCTTTGACATTCCCCTTCTTTGACACTGGAATGAAAGCTGAACCTTTCCAGTCCTGTGGCCACTGCTGAGGACTTTGCCCACTGCTGAGGACTGTGTAATCATAAGGGATTTTATTTAATTACCTGAATGCCCTAGTGGTTTTCCCTACTTTATGCCTGAATTTTACAATAAGTTGTTCATGATCTGAGCTATAGTCAGCTCCAGGTCTTGTGCTTGCTGACATTATAGTGCTTCTCCATCTTCAGCTGGAAATAATATAATCAGTCTGATTTCAGTTTTAACCATCTGGTGATGTCCATTTGTAGAATCACTTCTTGTGTTGCTGTAAATGTGTTTGCTATGAGCAGTGTGTTCTCTTGACAAATTTGCCTGTTAGTCCAGGTGTCTCCTACTTTTGCATTCTAATTCCCTATGATGAAAAGTACATCTATTTTTTTTGATCTTAGTCCTAGAAGGTGTTGTATGTTTTTATAACTGGTTAACTTCAGCTTCTTAGGCATTAATGTTGGGGTACAGACTTGAATTACTGTGATGTTGAATGGTTTGACTTGGGAACAAACTGATTCATATTGTCATATTTGAGATTGCACCCAAATACTGCATTTTGGACTCTCTTGTTGACTATTAGGGCTACTACTTTTCTTCTAAGGGATTCTTTCCCACAATAGTTTATATAACGGACATCTGAATTAAACTCTCCTATTCCTCTCCATTTTAGTTCACTGATTCCTAAGAAGTCAGTGTTCACTTTTGCCATCTCCTCATTGACTATGTACAATTTACCTTTATTTATGAACCTAACATTCCAGGTTCCTATGCAATACTGTTCTTTACAGCATCATACTCTACTTTCATCACCACACACATCCATAACTGAGGATCAATTCCACTTTTGTCTAATCACATCATTCTTTCTAGAGCTATTAGTAATTGCCTTTTGCCCTTTCCCAGTAGCATATTGGATGCCTTCCAACCTGGGAAGGGGGGAGGCTCATCTTCTGGTGTCATATCTTTTTGTCTTTTCATTCTGTTCATAGGGTTCTCTTTGTAAGAATACTTGAATGACTTGCCATTCCTTCCTTCTGTGGACTACATTTTGTCAGAACTCTTCATTATGACCCCTCCATCTGTGGGGAGAGATCAAATTATCCAAGAAGGCATGTTCAGGTTCTCCCATCCCATGTTTTGTAAATAATGGCTATGTAACAGCTGCACTCATTTATAGCACTGTGCATGCATGTCACGAGGTAATCACTTGGTCACTAGTTACTTTGTGCTGTAGGGAGATACAAGCTCCACCTAGAAAGTGGCAGCATTACTCCTGTCACAGCTGTGTCTGTTGGGTCAATTATGGTTGCAGTGTCAGCCAGGAGAGAGGTTGTGTGCAGTTATGTCGTGCTATGTTATTTCAGCTGCTACAGCTGCTGTGCCAGCCAAAAGAGGATAAATGTGTCTGCAGTTCCTATGGCTCCTCAAATCTTCTTCCAGCCTCTTAGCTCATGCCTTGCCTATCCTGGGCTAAGTCAACAGTGCAGACAGTGTAAACATCAAGACAATTGGCATCACAAACAGGACGATTGACAATACAGTGACCCTGCATGGCATGGCTCATAGCTGCATTGAGTTATGCAAACCCTTCCACCATGACAAGGCTGTGATCCATGAAGAAGGATTATATCATAATGCCTGTAAATGTCGAATCACTGTGTAGTTCACCTAAACCTAAAAAAAAAAAAAATCTTAAACATCTACCATATTTAAATTAAAAATTAATGTTTAATGTTCTTGGAGCATTCCCTCTTTGCTAATTTAGAAGGCTTTATCAGTTTGCCAAAGTCTGATTCTTCTATATTACTAATTTTCTGCTTCTTCTCCAGTGAGAGTTGTTTGAGAAAACTATTTCACTTTCTGCCTTTGCTTTTAGTATAACTCTCACCATGTGATTAGTGTTTTACTTGAAATAGGAAAATGAATCTGTTATTGTTATTATATTCAAAAAGTATTTTTGTAAATAGTGTGGTAAATATATTATTTCATCATCAAACATCTATGTAGTGGTACTGTGTGCTGAACACTGGTCCCCAAACTTGAGTATCTGTGATATCTGCTGTTTAAGACTTCACAACTGACTAAGATAAAAACAATCAGAAGCATTTGCAGATGGAGGTCAGTAATGGTTGTCTGTGATTCATCATCTAGATGACCACATTCAGATTTGCTAATGGAATATTTATTTCAATTAGGGGGCATATTAATAGTATAAGTGTTATAAGAGACAAACAATACAGCTAGAGAGCACACAATGGATAGAATGATTGAGATACTGAATACAATGGACAGGAGTTAATGGGATTGCATTTAGGGAACAAGCAGGAGTAAGCCAAGAATGGCCTTGGTACAGGAAAGAAAGTAAGGCACAAGAAGATGTTCACAGCCCAGATCTCAGGAGAGTCCCTGAGACAGCCTCCAAGGGTGAGTTCTTGGCTTCACACAGGAAAGAATTCAAGAGCAAGCCACAGTAAAGTGAAACAAGGTTGATTCAGGAAGATACACACTCTACAGACAAAGTCGGGCCATCTCAGAAGGTGAGAGAGGCACCAGAATACGGGGTTGTCAGTTTTTATTGGGGTGGGTAATTTCGTAGGCTAATGGATGGGAGAATTATTCCTGGT
The DNA here is from genome assembly GCF_032452875.1 of Bos javanicus. Classification (NCBI taxonomy): domain Eukaryota; kingdom Metazoa; phylum Chordata; class Mammalia; order Artiodactyla; family Bovidae; genus Bos; species Bos javanicus. Next base: position 4,902,447 of record NC_083876.1, on the reverse strand, counting down.
ATTTTGGAGAAGGGGAGGGTGTTTCCAGGATTTAGACCATTGCCCATTTGTTGACCTTTTATGGTCTGGCCTTGAAACTATCGTGGTGCCTATGGATGTGTCATTTAGTATGCTGATGTGTTACAATGGAGCTTCCCAGGTGGCACGAATGGTAAGGAATCTCTCTGCCATTGCAGTAGACACAAGTGATATGGGTTCTATCCCTAGACTGGGAAGAAATCCTGGAGTAAGAAATGGCAACCCACTCCAGTATTCTTGCCTGGAAAATTTCATGAGACTACTGAGGCTCCAGGTCCACTGGAATTTGACCCATCCACACTATGGTTGGTTCTAATTGGTTTATGTTATATCCCCAACAGTCATGTCATTCTTTTAAAGATTACACGATGCCCCTTTCCTATTTCAGTCTAAGTTATTAGGATTTTAGATTTCATGACTCAGACAATAAAGCTCTGGAAGTGTTCCAAACAGAACACTGGCAAAATTATATTCCATTTTTTAAAGTGACCACCTGGAAATGTCTGATTCAGTAACGTTAAAGGGTGGTTTTCATGTGGCTAGTGATGATAATTTTAGGGTAACACACAGAGGAGTGTGGTGTTAGGAAATGTTTCTGGGGACAGATGATGGGATTAAGGGTGGATATGATAGGGTCTTCTGCAAGGTGAGGTGTAGAGAATGTGAAGTAGTTTTAAGGAAAGTTTTTTTTTTTTTTTTTTTAATTTGGACACATTGAGCTTTGAAATAATTGTAGTCTATGCTTAGGACAGGCACACTGGAATGCAGGAGGTTTTATAGAAGTATGTCTCTTTCTGTCTCCCTCCTGTTAAAATGCAGGGCATATTTTGCATCACAAAACATAGGAGAGGATAGTGTTAACAAATTTCTATTTACTTGTCTTCTTTTTTTTTTAATTTTATTTTATTTTTAAACTTTACATAATTGTATTAGTTTTGCCAAATATCAAAATGAATCCGCCACAGGTATGCATGTGTTCCCCATCCTGAACCCTCCTCCCTCCTCCCTCCCCATACCATCCCTCTGGGTCGTCCCAGTGCACTAGCCCCAAGCATCCAGTATCGTGTATCGAACCTGGACTGGCAACTCGTTTCTTACATGATATTTTACATGTTTCAATATCATTCTCCCAAATCTTCCCACCCTCTCCCTCTCCCACAGAGTCCATAAGACTGTTCTATACATCAGTGTCTCTTTTGCTGTCTCGTACACCGGGTTATTGTTACCATCTTTCTAAATTCCATATATATGCGTTAGTATACTGTATTGATGTTTTTCCTTCTGGCTTACTTCACTCTGTATAATAGGCTCCAGTTTCATCCACCTCATTAGAACTGATTCAAATGTATTCTTTTTAATGGCTGAGTAATACTCCATTGTGTATATGTACCACTGCTTTCTTATCCATTCATCTGCTGATGGGCATCTAGGTTGCTTCCATGTCCTGGCTATTATAAACAGTGCTGCGATGAACATTGGGGTACACGTGTCTCTTTCCCTTCTGGTTTCCTCAGTGTGTATGCCCAGCAGTGGGATTGCTGGATCATAAGGCAGTTCTATTTCCAGTTTTTTAAGGAATCTCCACACTGTTCTCCATAGTGGCTGTACTAGTTTGCATTCCCACCAACAGTGTAAGAGGGTTCCCTTTCCTCCACACCCTCTCCAGCATTTATTATTTGTAGACTTTTGGATCACAGCCATTCTGACTGGCGTGAAATGGTACCTCATAGTGGTTTTGATTTGCATTTCTCTGATAATAAGTGATGTTGAGCATCTTTTCATGTGTTTGTTAGCCATCTGTATGTCTTCTTTGGAGAAATGTCTATTTAGTTCTATGGCCCATTTTTTGATTGGGTCGTTTATTTTTCTGGAGTTGAGCTGTAGGAGTTGCTTGTATATTTTTGAGATTAGTTGTTTGTCAGTTGCTTCATTTGCTATTATTTTCTCCCATTCTGAAGGCTGTCTTTTCACCTTGCTAATAGTTTCCTTTGATGTGCAGAAGCTTTTAAGGTTAATTAGGTCCCATTTGTTTATTTTTGCTTTTATTTCCAATATTCTGGGAGGTGGGTCATAGAGGATCCTGCTGTGATGTATATGTATATGTGATGAAAATGAGTATACTACCCAAAGCAATTTATAGATTCAACGCAATCCCTATCAAGCTACCAACAGTATTCTTCACAGAGCTAGAACAAATAATTTCACAATTTGTATGGAAAAACAAAAAACCTCAAATAGCCAAAGCAATCTTGAGAAAGAAGAATGGAACTGGAGGAATCAACCTACCTGACTTCAGGCTCTACTACAAAGCCACAGTTATCAAGACAGTATGGTACTGGCACAAAGACAGAAATATAGATCAATGGAATAAAATAGAAAGCCCAGAGATAAATCCACGCACATATGGACACCTTATCTTTGACAAAGGAGGCAAGAATATACAATGGATTAAAGACAATCTCTTTAACAAGTGGTGCTGGGAAAACTGGTCAACCACTTGTAAAAGAATGAAACTAGACCACTTTCTAACACCATACACAAAAATAAACTCAAAATGGATTAAAGACCTAAATGTAAGACCAGAAACTATAAAACTCCTAGAGGAGAACATAGGCAAAACACTCTTTACTTGTCTTTTTTTTTTTTTTTTTTTTTTTTTTTATTCTTCCAATTTTATTTTATTTTTAAACTTTACATAATTGTATTAGTTTTGCCAAATATCAAAATGAATCCGCCATTACCACTTTTCTTCTTTAAAAAATAAAAGTTATTGATAAGAAAATACATTATCTTTCCAAAGACAAAACTTGTTAAAGTTATACCTCTATGTTTCCTGCTGAAGTCTTGTAATACCTTTATATGCTGCCCCATTGTTCCTTCCATGTAATCAGTTCAGTCACTCAGTAGTGTCCAACTCTTTCCAACCCCATGAACCGCAGCACGCCAGGCCTCCCTGTCCATCACTAACTCCCGGAATTCACCCAAACTCATGTCCATTGACTTGGTGATGCCATCCAACCATCTCATCCTCTGTCATCCCCATCTCTTCCTACCTTCAATCTTTCCCAGCATCAGGGTCTTTTCAAACGAGTCCATGCTTTGCATCAGGTGGCCAAAGTACTGGAGTTTCAGCTTCGAAATAAGTCCTTCCAAACAACATCCAGGACTGATCTCCTTTACCATGGACTGGTTGGATCTCCTTGCAGTCTGAGGGACTCTCAAGAGTTTTGCCCAACACCATAGTTCAAAAGCATCAATTCTTCAGTGCTCAGCTTTCTTTTTAGTCCAACAGTCACATCCATATATGACTACTGGAAAAACCATAGCCTTGACTAGATGGATATTTGTTGACAAAATAATGTCTCTGCTTTTTAATATGCTGTCTAGGTTGGTCATAACTTTCCTTCCAAGGAATCAGCATCTTTTAATGACTGAAATAGCCATCTGCAGTGATTTTGGAGCCACCCCCCCTTCAAAAAATAAAATAAAGTCAGCGACTCTTTCCACTGTTTCCCCATCTATTTGATATGAAGTAATGAGACTGGATGCCATAATCTTAGTTTTATGAATGTTGAGTTTTAAGCTAATTTTATCACTCTCCTCTTTGTCTTTCATCAAGAGGCTTTTTAGTTCTTCTTCACTTTTTGCCATAAGGGTGGTGTCATCTGCATATCTGAGGTTATTGATATTTCTCCCGACAATCTTGATTCTAGCTTGTGCTTCTTCCAGCCCAGCATTTCTTATGATGTACTCTGCATAAAAGTTAAATAAGCAGGGTGACAATATACAGCCTTGACATACTCATTTTCCTATTTGGAACCAGTCTGTTGTTCCATGTCCAGTTCTAACTGTTGCTTCCTGACCTGCATACAGGTTTCCCAAGAGGCAGGTCAGGTGGTCTTGTATTCCTATCTCTTTAGATATTTTCCACAGTTTATTGTGGTCCACACAGTCAAAGGCCTTGGCATAGACAATAAAGCAAACACAGATGCTTTTCTGGAACTCTCTTGCTTTTTTGATGATCCTGTGGATGTTGGCAATTTGATCTCTGGTTCCTCTGCCTCTCCTAAAACCAACTTGGACATGTGGAAGTTCAAAGTCCATGTACTGCTGAAGCCTGGCTCGGGTAATATTGAGCATTACTTTACCAACATGTGAGATGAGTTCAATTGTGTGGTAGTTTTATCATTCTTTGGCATTGCCTTTCTTTGGGATTGGAATGAAAACTGATATTTTCCAGTCCTGTGGCCACTGCTGAGTTTTCTAAATTTGCTGACATATTGAGTGCAGCACCTTCATAGCATCATCTTTTAGAATTTGTAATAGCTCAAATGGAATTCTATCATCTCCACTAGTATTGTTCATAGTGATGCTTCCTAAGGCCCACTTGACTTCACATCCCGTGATGTCTGACTCTAGGTTTGTGATCATACTATTGTAATTATCTGGGTCATGAAGATCTTTTTTGTACAGTTCTTCTGTGTATTCTTGCCACCTCTTTTTAATGGCTTCTACTTCTGTTGGGTCTGTATATTTTCTGCCCTTTATTGAGTCCATCTTTTCATGAAATGTTCCCTTGGTATCTCTAATTTTCTAAAAGAGATCTCTAGTCTTTTCCATTCTGTTGTTTTCCTCTATTTCTTTGCATTGATCGCTGAGGAAGGCTTTCTTATCTCTCCTTGCTATTCTTTGAAACTCTGCATTCAAATACATCTATCTTTCCTTTTCTCCTTTGCTTTTCACTTCTGTTCTTTTCACAGCTATTTGTAAGACCTTCTCAGAAAACTATTTTGCTTTTTTGCATTTCTTGTTCTTGGGTATGATCTTGATCCCTGTCTCCTGTACAACATCATAAACCTTCATCCATGGTTCATCAGGTACTCTGTCTGTCAGATCTAGTCTCTTAAATCTATTTCTCACTTCCACTGTATAATCATAAGGGACTTGATTTAGGTCATAACTGAATGCTCTAGTGATTTTCTCCACTTTCTTCAGTTTCTGTTTGAGTTAGGCAATAAGGAGTTCATGATCTGAGCCACAGTCAGCTCCCAGTCTTGTTTATGCTGACTGTATAGAGCTTCTCCATATTTAGCTGCAAAGAATATAATCAATCTGATATTGGTGCTGGCCATCTGGTGATGTCCATGTGTAGAGTCTTCTCTTGTGTTGTTGGAAGAGGATGTTTGCTATGACCAGTGCATTCTCTTGGCAAAACTCTATTAGCCTTTGCCCAGCTTCATTCTATACATTAATGCTAAATTTGCCTGTTACTCCAGGTGTTTCTTGACTTTCTACTTTTGATTCCCAGTCCCCTATAATTGAAAGGATATGTTCTTTGAGTGTTAGTTCTAAAAGGTTTTATAGATCTTCATAGAACCATTCAACTTCAGCTTCTTCAGTGTTACTCGTCAGGGCATAGACTTGGATTATCATGATATAGAATGGTTTGCCTTGGATATGAACAGAGATCATTCTGTCATTTTTAAGAGTGTATCCAAGACTGCATTTCAGATTCTTTTGTTGACTATTCTGGCCATTTCATTTCTTTTTTTTTTAAATTAATTAATTTATTTTAATATGTATTTATTTATTTTAATTGGATGTTAATTACTTTACAATATTGTATTGATTTTGCCATACATCAGCATGAATCCACAAATTAATCAATGTAATATACCACATTAACAAATTGAAAAATAAAAGCCATATGATTATCTCAATAGATGCAGAGAAAGCCTTTGACAAAATTAAATATCCATTTATGTTAAAAACTCTCCAGAAAGCAGGAATAGAAGGAACATACCTCAACATAAAAAAAGCTATATATGACAAGTCCACAGCAAACATTATCCTAAATGGTGAAAAATTGAAAGCATTTCCCCTAAAGTCAGGAACGAGACAAGGGTGCCCACTTTCACCACTACTACTCAACATAGCTTTGGAAGTTTTGGCCACAGCAATCAGAGCAGAAAAAGAAATAAAAGGAATCCAAATTGGAAAAGAGGAGGTAATATAGTATTCCATTTCTTCTAAGGGATTCCTGCCCACAGTAGTAGATTTATTGGTCATCTGAGTTAAATTCACCCATTCCAGTCCATTTTAGTTCGCTGGTTCCTAGAACATTGACATTCACTCTTGCCATCTCCTGTTTGACCTTTCCAATTTGCCTTGATTCATGGACCTAACATTCCAGGTTCCTATGCAATTTTGCTCTTTACAGCATTGGATCTTGCTTTTATCACCATATAATGTACATAGGTAAATGTATACTCATTTATTAGTGAAAGTACTTCCCCTGATTTCACATGCACTCTGTATACACCTGAAATGTGGGAACAGGTTCCTATGAATTTCAGTTATAGGCAATGTGTAGAAGGAAATTTTTAACAACCAGTTCCCCAGAGGGAACAAATTCCGATTTCTAGCATTTGCCACTGTCTGAGGGGTAAACATCACACCATTGTTGATTTCAAACTTCCAGTGACATGTCACTGCACGCAGAATAGGGAAGTGATGTGCATAGACCTGCTCCAACATTGCATGTGTTTTAGGCCAGTAATAATCTCTTGTACAGAAAGTCAGTTTATACTTAAGAAAAGCATAAAAGGAAGAAGTCTCGTACCTTGCAGATAGTTATTATGAATTCCCAGGACCAAAGAGAAAATAAACAAAATAGATACATAATAAGAGCTAATTAAATTTGCAAAAATGTACATATATCTACAAAGACATCTAACCTTACCTTTAATACATGGATATTACCATGTATTAAAGTTAAATTTAAATGTCTCAGTATATTTATTCTAGTATATATATTATATACATTTATTTTAAAATACTTATAGTTGAGTATAAATCAAGCTTATGTTTTCCTCCCAGTTTCATAGCTTGCCAAATAAGTAAGAAATAAATCACTTGATAAAATATAATTGACACTGGTTATAGTAAATAGATGTATATGGTTTGTGGGTGTGTGCATGCTAAATAGATCTATTCACGTCTGACTCTTTGCAAACCTATGGACTGTATCCTGCCAGGTTCCTTTGTCCATGGGATTCTCCAGTCATGAATACTGCAATGAGGCACCATGTCCTCCTCCAGGGGATCTTCTCAACGCAGAGACTGGACCTATGTCTTCATTGGCCATCTATACCACTAGTGCCATCTGGGAAGCTCTATATAGTCTCTGAGTTTCCAACTATATTTAGCTTAAAGAAAGAGACAGAACTACTACTGTGATGAAAAAAAAGAAAAAACACTGTTTATTATCCTAATGCACATATACTTGAATAAAACTTTAGTCTACAAAGCCTCACTTATGTGAGGCTTTGGTCTCACTTTAGTCTTAATTATGATGTTGTGTTATGATGCCACCAAGAGTTCTCAAAGCATTCAGACTATGTAATTAATGTTAAACTGTCTAACACTTATGCCAAAGAGCATTTTCAATGTCTTGAAAATTAAAATTAACAGTTTATAATGAACAGTTTTTTCTAAGCTTTTTACAATGTTTTATACATTTTGTATTATTAATTCTCTCAAAATGTTTTGAAGTTGGAATAAAATTCTACCATCCCTGCATATTGGGATAATAAGCTCAAAGAAGACTTGTGACTAATGTTTGACTGATGTTGTGATACTCAAAACAGAATACTCAGTACTTTTGCAAGAATTTAAGGGTTTTAGTTTGTGCCAGGAACAGATGGAACCAATAAAGGGCAAGAAAAAAAAAATGAGAGTCCATCCTCTAAAGTGATTGCATGGCATCAATGGGTTGGATGGGTGCTGAGTAAGCACTCATTACTGTAGGAGATGGTAGCTTTTAGGAATCTTAGATAATTTCTTTAGAAAAAAGCTGAAAGTTTTTACATGATACTAAATATTCAATTTATATTTTGATTTTAGCAGTTAAGAATGTTCATTGTGCAAAGATTGGAACACATTTTTTCCTCCTTTCACATTCTTTACAGATAAAAGTACATTCATCTGCTAACTGCAGGATGTATATCTACCTACCTATATACCTGCTTTTACCTATCATCTACTTATCTCTATCACCTGATAGAAAACAACCCTGGAATAGTTTTCCCTTATTATCTCAAATAGATAAGAAGACAAGCAAGCAAGCAAAGAACAAACAAACAAACAAAAAAAACACCTCATTTTTAAATAATAATCACTTAGTCCACCCTTTACAATCAACCCACTATATCTTTCAAACAGCAGATAACAACTTTTCTATGGAGAGAAAGAAGCATCTACCCAACGCATTCTAACTTAAAAAGTATACCATGTATGTAGCAGGTATTTAATGACAATATCCATTTGAAGGTTCCTTCACTAAATATTGCATTTATATTTTTGAGCCTGAATTATAGAAGTTTTAACTAGAAGATATATGGAAGCACTTATTCCAAATTATAAGTTCTTTTTCAAAAATGAGATATTAAGTGCATCCTGAATAATACTGTTAAACATTTGCTCCTATTTCTTAAAAAGCAAGGTATTTAAATTAAAATGTTCTTTTGAAATGTCATTACTGAAGAATTTTGTTCCTCTTATATTAACCTTTTCAAAATAAGTCTAAGATTTTGTTCCATACAAATTTGACTTCTCTTTGATTTAATGAGGAGAATGATAGACATTTAAATGTAAAATTGGGTAGCTATGCTTGTGAATTAGCAGTTTTTGGTGACAATTGCAGTGATAAACACAGTAAATCCTCTGAGGCTGTCATGCTTCACTAGGTAAATAATCTACTTTTGATGCTTCCCCAAATACATATTTACATGAATGATTGTAATGGCTACAAAGAGGAAATTATATAAAGGAAGTGAATAATATACATTTGTAAAGGTCTTAATCTGGTAGAATATATTATGTCAGTTTCTGCATGACAACTCTCAATGATGCTTTCAAATAGAAAAATGTCTAAATTTGAAAAGATAAACTGAAGAGACCGTTAGTTATTTAGTTATGCCAGATGTATTAATAATAATGTTCATTATCTAAGACAAAAAACTGTTGTTTTATTAACATCTCATTGCTATTTTAGATGATCACAGCTGTTATCTATTTTACTTTGCTTTTGCAATTTAAAATTTAAGTACTATTTTGATGAAAGCTAATAAATATGAAGCAATATAAAAACAATGTTTAATCGAGTCATATTTTAAAGCGACAAAAAGACCTCCAAAATTAATATATCAATTGAATGAATGTATTTATAGACCTATAGTTGGAAACATGTATATTTTGAGTCTACTTTTAGACTTCTTAAAAATAACACCCTGGACCCAGTGTGCTTCTGTATATATTATGGGGAGCACATCATAAATATGGGCCCTGTGTTTGGAAGGAAAATAAGGCAGATTACACTGATGTTGAAGCGGAGCTCCAATACTTTGGCCACCTGATGCAAAGAGTTGACTCATTTGAAAAGACCCTGATGCTGGGAAAGATTGAGGGCAGGAGGAGAAGGGGACGACAGAGGATGAGATGGTTAGATGGCATCACAGACTCGATGGACATGCGATTCATGGGGTCGCAAAAAGTCGTACATGACTGAGCGACTGAACTGAACTGAACTGAACACTTCACTTAGCTTATTATAAACATATTTGCATATATATATTTGGCAGCTGAATCTAAATCTTAGGATTCTTATAACTATATATATTACAAATTTTTAAATAGTTGTATTATGTTAGCCAAGGATATCTTAAAATGAAACGCGTGTACGTGCTTAGTCGCCGTCGGACTCCTTGTGACCTACTAGCCTCCTCTGTTCATGGGCTTCTCCAAGCAAGAACACTAGAGAGAGTTGTCATTTCCCTCTCCAGGGTATCTTCCCAACCCAGGGATCAAACCTGGGTCTCTTGCATTGCAGGATGATTCTTTACCGTCTGAACCACAGGAAATGAAACATACAGACCACTAAAAAATATATCTTCAAAGTAAAGATATTCGCCTTTACTACTTATTGTTCACAGGAGGCGCTAGTGGTAAAGAACCCACCTGTCAATGCAGGAGACCTAAGAGATGAAGGTTCTATTCCTGGGTTGGAAAGATCCACTGCAGGAGGGTATGACAACCTACTCCAGTATTCTTGTCAGGAGGATCCCATGGACAGAGGAGCCTGGCGTAGGGTTGCAAAGAGTCAGATATGACTTAAGCGACTTAGCATGCATGCACTGTTACTACTAATAATGAAGACTAAAAGTAATCCATATGGTACAATCTCAATAAATTTGTGACATGACACCATTATCTCCATGTCGTACAACAAGAGCTCGGGGTTGAGGTAAATGATGCACATCAAGTCACCAGGAAGGAGATCATCATTTCAGCCATAGTCTTTTCACTTCCAAATGCTTAAATATGTTCAATCTGATGAACAACCAAGAACTTTTCAACTGAATAATTTATGCTAATATCTAAATTAAATTATGTCATCCAAGTAATGTGATGAGTTTTATCTCTGATGAAGTCATTTTGTCACGATATTGTCCATGGATTCTTTTTTTTTCTTTTTTCTCATCTTTCCAAGATCAACTTTGTAAAATAACAATTGACAGAATAAGTCAAGACTCAGTGTTGAAATATTTTTAGAGTACAATGTTCATGTCTAGGGCATATACCTGTTTTTCTATACTCTATAGCCATAAATTCTTTCCTAAATGACTTATACTACTTATACATTCTCAAGAATAAAAATATGTTTCTTTATTCATTATCATTTTCTCTTAATTGTTGCCCTGAATCAAGTTTAATAGAAAAGTGATAACCATTTCCAGGTAGTTGACCCCATTATAAGGCTGTCCTGCAAAGCAGCTGAGAACATTTGTAAAACTTGAGTATAGTTTAAAGCTGAAGAGATGAACAAACCACACAATAGATCTCAAAGTTCAGTAAAAAAATATATATATATATATATATACTTATCTAAATATAATTATTCCAAAATAAGTATTTGTCATCTATAAAGGCCTGCCATATACTAATTTCTGTTAAAGTAATATTTTTCAATGAACCCTTGAAAGCAAATATTTGTGTCAGGAATATTCTTTTTGAATGCATTTTTTTTTTCATTCACGAATAAATATTGAAGCAATAACCATCCTTTGGTTTGAAATGCTACTTGATTTGGGTAGCCATGTTATTGTAAAATATAGTTCTGAAACTGGGAAATCCTTTCTGGTTAGTGTTTTTCCACATAATCTGCCATTTGTAACTATTTTCACACTTGGCAGTTTTGCATTCTGCCTTGCTGAAGTCTCCATTCAGAATTTTCCTGGCTTTTATCCAAGGAGGAAAAAAATCTAATTTTTGTTTTACTTTAACTGCTTCCCCTCATATACATGCATGTTTGCAACAGTCAATAGGTGAATTTCACTTCCTAGGCCAATGAGCTGAGCCTTTATCCATCAGATCCATTAGAATTTGGGGAATGCTGATCAACACAGCAGACATACTCATCTGATGTTTTTCCAGTCTGCTATTACTCAGCTTTTTTACATGACATCAACGTCATGTAGCAAAATTGCTTCCAACCTCATTTAATCAGCGGCACATTGGAATAGGACTAAATGATGGGCTTTAGTAATTTAGTGAAGCATATGTTTAGAGATGTATACATTAACCTGGACATAAGCCAACTTTCAGAAATGTGATCCCTTTTTGTCTTCCTAAATATATATATATTGTTTCCTAGGATGAGAACAATGGGTTAAAAAAGGAGATTCATGAATCATTTGCAAGATACTTTTGTTTGACCATGTGACTTGGACCTATATGGGGTCTCAGCCACTGTGCTGACCTCTGGAGGGCCAGGCACTTGAAAGAGCTCTGTGCTACTCTTTTCTTATTTTCAAAGCCATACAGTGACAGAGAACATCCACTGCTGCTTTCTTTCCACTGATGTGCAACTGTCCCTTTTTTTTTTGTCTTTTTTGTTTCCTTTTCATGAATGCCAACTCATGCAGACTCTATTATTATTGTTAAAAGTTGTCATTTTCTAATGTTAATAGTTCCAGTATTTCTTCATTCTCAAAACCTCACAAATACACAGTCATGTTGGAACATGTATCAAATCAGAGGAATTAAAGAATGCCACTGAAAAGTCAATTTACAATATCATTGCCATTTTTTCTTTGATTAAAGTTTAATCTTTACCTTGCATATCAATTTGGATAGCCTAAAAATTATTTTTGACTGTAAAATAATCATACATTATTGATATGATTTTGTCAATAAAAGTGAAGGAAAATGTTCTTTCTCACAGTTTTTATATCTTACCCCTTTAAAATCTATTTAAAAAAACAAACCAAAACAAAACAAACCCATTAATTTAACTCAAGAGCTCTCTCTAGTGCTGAATGCTCCATCTAGTGGCATAATTGAGCCCTGCCAAAATGTATTACACTTGAAATATAGTAAGTTTGTTTACCTCCTGTAATCAATGATGTTTATTGTTGAGATAAAAGTGCTCAGAAGCAGAGTACAGCTTCAAAATATGTCTACCTTCACTTAATATTTTACTTAAAATATTCTAACATTTGAACAATATATGTATTCAATGTTTTTAAGAAGAGCAACATATATTTCTACTAGCAGTTAAATAAATTAAAAAAATAAATAACTCATTATCAAGATAGTGGGTAATATATAACATTTATGTAAGATTAAAAAAAATCTTTTTTTTTTTTTTAAAGAATGAGTGAATCCAAACATTTTAGGAATGGCAAGTAATTTATAATATTTGCCATATATCTATCTTTTTATAAACTACATTTTCCACAAAATATAAAAATACATTTAAATTAATTACTATCTTAACCATGTTCAAGACTCATGTTTAATTATCTAAATCAGGGGTCAGTAAAACTATTTTACAAACAGTAACTTATTTGTGTTCCATTAGCTCTCTTATTTTCCTTTGATTGTTTTATAACACTTTAAAATAGATATACTTTTTTTTTTTTTTAAGTTTTAGCTCTTAGATTATAAAAGACAGACAGTGGACCAGATTTTGTGCCCAAGCTATATTTTGCTAATTTTAATCTAAATTAATTACACTTTGAATATAAGCATTTTTATGATTCTTTAAACAAATAATGATAAAATGACATAATCTTAGTCTTTCATTTAGTTTTTGTCTGGAAAAATCACTGTTGAGATGAACAATAGTCAGTGACCTTATGAAAGACAATTTTTAAATTATATTCAACAAAACTTCTTCTTCTTCTTTTTTTTTTTTTTAAAGAACCATGATGTGATGTTGAGTAACAGAGAGCTGTCAAACTTGAGAGAAAACTGAAGCAGCTCTAAATAAAGCTTAAAATAACACCATGATATTAGAACAGAAGTCTTGAGACCAAAAACCAAGTTTAATTTTTTGCTTTAGAAATTATAAAAAGTTTTGTGAACGTCACAATGAGGATATTTCATCTATTCTTAAGTGGAAGATTTGTTCACACATTTTATTGTGAAAGCCATAAAGAAAGTAACCATTGGTTCATTGGGAATGGCATCTACCTGACCTTGATGTCAAGCATGACCTCAAGTGGAATTATTAAAACAGGGTGAACATTTGGATCCTAAAAGATGCAAATATCTCAAGGGTTAGGACAAAAATTGTTTGTTTTATAGGGAGGAGTAAATCTTTATAGGAAGGCAGTGTGGAAAGGTATGTAAGATCAATGACAGGGCCCAGGTGAGATAGGAGCCCAGTGAATGCTTTACCCTGAGGCTAGCTTCCTCTCCCTGTGAAGGCCTAACAAATAGCTGTGAAAAGAAGAGAAGCAAAAAGCAAAGGAGAAAAGGAAAGATATAAACAAATGAATGCAGAGTTCCAAAGAATAGCAAGAAGAGAAAAGAAAGCCTTCCTCAGCAATCAATGCAAAGAAATAGAGGAAAACAACAGAATGGGAAAGACTAGAGATCTCTTCAAGAAAATTACAGATACCAAGGGAACATTTCATGCAAAGATGGGCTTGACAAAGGACAGAAATGGTATGGACCTAACAGAAGCAGAAGATATTAAGAAGAGGTGGCAAGAATACACAGAAGAACTGTACAAAAAAGATCTTCATGACCCAGATAATCACGATGGTGTGATCACTCACCTAGAGGCAGACATCCTGGAATGTGAAGTCAAGTGGGGCTTAGAAAGCATCACTATGAATAAAGCTAGTGGAGGTGATGGAATTCCAGTTGAGCTATTCCAAATCCTGAAAGATGATGCTGTGAAAGTGTTGCACTCAATATGCCAGCAAATTTGAAAAACTCAGCAGTGGCCACAGGACTGGAAAAGGTCCGTTTTCATTCCAATCCCAAAGAAAGGCAATGTCAAAGAATGCTCAAACTACCACACAATTGCACTCATCTCACATGCTAGTAAACTAATGCTCAAAATTCTTCAAGCCAGGCTTCAGCAATATGTGAACCATGAACTTCCTGATGTTCAAGCTGGTTTTAGAAAAGGCAGAGAAACCAGAGATCAAATTGCCAACATCTGCTGGATCATGGAAAAAGCAAGAGAGTTCCAGAAAAACATTTATTTCTGCTTTATTGACTATGCCAAAGTCTTTGACTGTGTTGATCACAATAAACTATGGAAAATTCTTCAAGAGATGGGAATACCAGACCACCTGACCTGCCTCTTGAGAAACCTGTATGCAGGTCAGGAAGCAACAGTTAGAACTGGACATGGAACAACAGACTGGTTCCAAATAGTAAAAGGAGTACGTCAAGGCTGTATGTTGTCACCCTGTTTATTTGACTTATATACAGAGTACATTATGAGAAACACTGGACTGGAAGAAACACCACCTGGAATCAAGATTGCTGGGAGAAATATCAATAACCTCAGATATGCAGATGACACCACCCTTATGGCAGAAAGTGAAGAGGAACTCAAAAGCCTCTTGATGAAAGTGAAAGTGGAGAGTGAAAAAGTTGGCTTAAAGCTCAACATTCAGAAAATGAAGATCATGGCATTCGGTCCCATCACTTCATGGGAAATAGATGGGGAAACAGTGTCAGACTTTATTTTTTTGGGCTCCAAAATCACTGCAGATGGTGACTGCAGCCATGAAATTAAAAGACGCTTACTCCTTGGTAGGAAAGTTATGACCAACCTAGATAGCATATTCAAAAGCAGAGACATTACTTTGTCAACAAAGGTCCGTCTAGTCAAGGCTATGGTTTTTCCTGTGGTCATGTATGGATGTGAGAGTTGGACTCTGAAGAAGGCTGAGAGCTGAAGAATTGATGCTTTTGAACTGTGGTGTTGGAGAAGACTCTTGAGAGTCCCTTGGACTGCAAGAAGATCCATCCAGTGCATTCTGAAGGAGATCAGCCCTGGGATTTCTTTGGAGGGAATGATGCTGAAGCTGAACCTCCAGTACTTTGGCCACCTCATGCGAAGAGTTGACTCATTGGAAAAGACTCTGATGCTGGGAGGGGTTGGGGGCAGGAGGAGAAGGGGACGACAGAGGATGAGATGGCTGGATGGCATCACTGACTCGATGGACGTGAGTCTGAGTGAACTCCAGGAGTTGGTGATGGACAGGGAGGCCTGGCTTGCTGCGATTCATGGGGTCGCGAAGAGTCCGACATGACTGAGAGACTAAACTGACTCATTTTCAAGCTGAGAATGGGTCAAGTTCAGGAGCCTGGAGGAAAGGGAGAATTTTATCTAAAGTTTGGTTGATAAATATTTCGTTTCAATTGATGAATAGGGACAAACAGTTCAGCTATTCATTTGTAAGGCGAGAAATAGGGATTTGGAGAGTCCACGTTATAAACGTGTTTCTTTGCAATAAGCTCTTTTATGGAAAAAAGTATAAGGGCTTTCCTTGACTGTAGATGTTTTCTATAATAGGCTCCCAGAGCTTGGATGAAATTCACCATTGTTAAAGAGTCCAATTTCCTGTGCCATAATTATTGTTAGAAGAAAAATTTCCACAATTTACAGACCTAGTAGGCTTTTATTCAAGGACTCATAAATTGGATGGCATCCAACCTATTAGATAGAAAGGAGTTCCAGAGACTTGTAAAAGGTGAGAGATTTTCATAGACCAAAGTAAGCAGGAAGTTATACTAGGCACCTGCTGTTGGTTAAGGTAAGGTTACTTTCCTTACATGGATCAAAGATGAGTCTTAGGACCCTGTTAGGTGACTTGTATTGAGCAGGTGGACCTAAGCTTCCCTTTTCAGGAAGAGCAGATCAAAGAAACTTGGTTAAATTTTCGTTTGCTGAACAAGGGCCTTAGTGTGAGGGTCTCCATCTGGGTGAGTAGTATGGTTACTTTAAGATAATCATGGACTTTCTGACAGGTGTGAGGTGATATCTCACTGTAGATTTGATTTGCATTTCTCTGATAATGAGCGATGTTGAGCATCTTTCCGTGTGTTTGTTAGCCATCTATATGTCTTCTGTGGAGAAATGTCTGTTTAGGTCTTTTTCCCACTTTTTGATTGGATTATTTGTTTTTCTGGCACTGAGTTGTATGAGCTGTTTGTATATTTTGGAAATGAATCCTTTGTCAGTTGTTTCATTTGCTATTATTTTCTCCCATTCTGAGGGTTGTCTTTTCACCTTGCTTAGAGTTTCGTTTGCTGTGCAAAAAAAAAAAAAAAAAGCTTGTAAGTATAATCAGGTCCCACTTGCTTACTCTTGTTTTTCTTTCTGTTACTCTAGGAGGTGGGTCACAGTGGATCCTGCTTTGATTTATGTCATCG
Organism: Bos javanicus; assembly: GCF_032452875.1. NCBI lineage: Eukaryota > Metazoa > Chordata > Mammalia > Artiodactyla > Bovidae > Bos > Bos javanicus. Next base: position 4,885,683 of record NC_083876.1, on the reverse strand, counting down.
AGTGTTCTGCCTACATTTTCCTCTAAGAGTTTTATAGTTTCTGATCTTACATTTAGGTCTTTAATCCATTTCGAGTTTATCTTTATGTATATGAGGGGAGAAATTGGAGGTAGTTTCAAAAGGGAGGGGATATATGTATGCCTATGGCAAATTCTGCCCTTTATTGTGCCCATCTTTGCATGAAGTGTTCCCTTGATATCTCTAATATTCATGAAGAGATCTCTAATCTTTCCCATTCTGTTGTTTTCCTCTATTTCTTTGCTTGATCGCTGAGAAAGACTTTCTTATCTCTGCTTGCTATTCTTTGGAACTCTGCATTCAGATACTTATATCTTTCCTTTTCGTCTTTGCTTTTTGCTTCTCTTCTTTTCACAGCTATGTGTAAGGCCTCCCCAGAGAGCCATTTTGCTTTTTTGCTTTTCTTTTCCATGGGTACATTCTTGATCGCTGTCTCCTGTACAATGTCACGAACCTCTGTCCATAGTTGATCAGGCACTCTATCTATCAGGTTTAGTCCCTTAAATCTATTTCTCAGATCATACCTGAATGGTCTAGTGGTTTTCCCTACTTTCTTCAATTTAAGTCTGAATTTGGCAATAAGGAGTTCATGATCTGAGCCACAGTCAGCTCCTGGTCTTGTTTTTGCTGGCTGTATAGAGTTTCTCCATCTTTGGCTGCAAAGAATATAATCAATCTGATTTCAGTGTTGACCATCTGGTGATGTCCATGTGTAGATTCTTCTCTTGTGTTGTTGGAAGAAGGTGTTTGCTATGACCAGTGTGTTCTCTTGGCAAAACTATATTAGCCTTTGCCCTGCTTCATTCTGTATTCCAAGGCCAAATTTGCCTGTTACCACAGGTGTTTCTTGACTTCCTACTTTTGCATTCCAATCCCCTATAATGAAAAGGACAACTTTTGGGGGTGTTAGGTCTAAAAGGTCTTGCAGATTTTCACAGAACCATTCAACTTCAGCTTCTTCAGAGTAATTGGTTGGGGCATAGGCTTGGGTTACTATGATATTGAATGGTTTGCCTTGGAAACGAACAGAGATCATTCTGTCATTTTTGAGACTGCATCCAAGTACTGCATTACAGACTCTTTTGTTGACCATGATGGAGACTCCATTTCTTCTAAGGGATTCCTGCCCACAGTAGTAGATTTAATGGTCATCTGAGTTAAATTCGCACATTCCAGTCCACTTTAGTTCACTGATTCCTAGAATATTGACATTCACTCTTGCCATCTCCTGTTTGACCCCTTCCAATTTGCCTTGATTCATGGACCTAACATTCCAGGTTCCTATGCAATATTGCTCTTTACAGCATCAGACCTTGCTTCTGTCACTAGTCATGTCCAAAACCGGGTATTGTTTTTGCTTTGGCTCCATCCCTTCATTCTTTCTGGAGTTATTTATCCACTGATCTCCAGTAGCATATTGGGCACTTACGTATCTGGGGAGTTCTTCTTTCAGTATCCTATCATTTTGCCTTTTCATATTGTTCATGGGGTTCTCAAGGCAAGAATATTCAAGTGGTTTGCCATTCCTTTCTCCAGTGGACCACATTCTGTTAGACCTCTCCATCATGACCCGTCTTGGGTAGCCCTGTCTTGGGTAGCTACTGTCTTGGGTAACCCCACACGGCATGGCTTAGTTTCACTGAATTAGACAAAGCTGTGGTATATGCAAAGATGGGCACAATAAAGGACAGAAATGTCATGGACCTAACAGAAGCAGACAATAATAAAAATAGGTGGCAAGAATACATAGAAGAACTGTAAAAAAAAAAAAAAAAGGTCTTCATGACCAAGATAATCAAGATGGTGTGATCACTCACCTAGAACCAAACATCCTGGAATGGGAAGTCAGGTGGGCCTTAGAAAGCATCACTATGAACAAAGCTAGTGGAGGTAATGGAATTCCAGTACAGCTATTTCAAATCCTGAAAGATGATGCTGTGTAAGTGTTGCACTCATTATGACAGCAAATTTGGAAAACTCGGCAATGGCCACAGGACTGGAAAAGGTCAGTTTTCATTCCAATCCAAAAGAAAGGCAATGCTCAAACTACCACACAATCACACTCATCTCACACGCTAGTAAAGTAATGCTCAAAATTATCCAAACCACGCTTCAGCAACACGTGAACTGTGAACTTCCCAATATTCAAACTGGTTTTAGAAAAGGCAGAGGAACCAGAGATCAAATTGCCAACATCCGCTGGATCATGGAAAAAGCAAGAGAGTTCCAGAAAAAAAACATCTATTTCTGCTTTATTGACTATGCCAAAGCCTTTCACTGTGTGGATCACAATATACTGTGGAAAATTCTTCAGGAGATAGGAATACCAGACCACCTGACCCTCCTCTTGAGAAACCTGTATGCAGGTCAGGAAGCAACATTTAGAACTGGACATGGAACAACAGACTGGTTCCAAATAGGAAAAGGAGTACATCGAGGCTGTATATTGTCACCCTGCTTATTTAACTTATATGCAGAGTACATCATGAGAAACGCGGCTGGAAGGAGCAGAAGCTGGAATCAAGATTGCGGGAGAAATAAAAATAACTTCCGATATGCAGATGACACCACCCTTATGGCAGAAAGTGAAGAAGAACTAAAAAGCCTATTCATGAAAATGAAAGAGGAGAGTGAAAAAGTTGGCTTAAAGCTCAACATTCAGAAAACGAAGATCATGGCATCTGGTCCCATCACTTCATGGAAAATAGATAGGAAAACAGTGGAAACAGTGTCAGACTTTATTATTTGGGTTCCCAAATCACTGCAGATGGTGATTGCAGCCATGAAATTAAAAGACACTCCTTGGAAGGAAAGGTTTGAGAACGTAGATAACATACTGAAAAGCAGAGACATTACTTTGCCAGCCAAGGTCCGTCTAGTCAAGGCTGTTTTTTCCAGCGGTCATGTATGCATGTGAGAGTTGGACAGTGAAGAAAGCTGAGCACTGAAGAATTGATGCTTTTCAACTGTGGTGTTGGAGAAGACTCTTGAGAGTCCCTTGGACTGCAAGGAGATCCAAGCAGTCCATACTGAAGGAGATCGGTCCTGGGTGTTCATTGGAAGAACTGATGGTAAAGCTGAAACTCCAGTACTTTGGCCATCTCCCACAAAGACTTGACTCACTGGAAAAGAACCTGATGCTGGGAGGGATTGGGGGCAGGAGGAGAAGGGGACGACAGAGGATGAGATGGCTGGATGGCATCACTGACTCGATGGACCTGAGTTTGAGTGAACTCTGGGAGATGGTGATGGACAGGGAGGCTGGGTGTGCTGCTATTCATGGGGTCGCAAAGAGTTGGACACGACTAAGTGACTGAACTGGACTTAACTGATGGCTGATTCATGTTGAGGTTTGACAGAGAACAGCAAAATTGTGCAGAGAAATTGTCCTTCAATAAAAAAATAAACAAATAAATAAAAAGATAATCATGGAAGCTCTTTTGTTACAGTGGCTCTTGAAGATTGTGAAGTCTGACATGCCAAGGCCACACATGAAGAAAGAATTCTGAGTTAGCTTTCCAAGGAAGAAATAGGCTCTATGAGTGCAGTATACCACTACCATCCCAAGCCTAAGAAATTTGGATCTTTCTTCTTATCCTTAGATTTACCTATGCTTATGTAATTTAATATAATATAATTAATACACTCTGTTCCAATTTTTAGCAGGCAATTAGAGGACAATCAAAGGGCTACTTGGTGTTATTCTACTACTATTATTATTTGATGTTTTCTAGTTACTTGGCCATTCTACCCAAATTTCTCATTCTTGGATTGGACAGAATTTGCTTATAAATTGATTAAAGGAAGTACTTATATCTTAGAGTATACTAGATAGGCTGGAGAATAGAACTGAAAATAAATAAAAGGTGGTCATCTATTTTTTGTTTATTTCTTTCTTTTTGGAGGTGAAAGTATAGAACACCTTCCCTTCCAAAAGGGACAAATATAATTGCCGAGGTCCAGCCCCGGCTGATCCAGGGTATTCGAAGGAGAGATGGCCTAGACGACTATTTATATGCTAATTAGAGATATAAAGAGTAATAAAATGAGGATAGCTCAGTAGGAAAATTCAGTGGAGAAAAGAGGCTGAGTAGCTTGGTTTACGCGGAAAATCAATATAACCCGTGACACCAGGTTAGCTCTGACCACGGAGGCCGCAGGTGCCCTCTCGAATAGCGGAAGGTGCCCCACCTTAGACAACTTCTCGAGTGGGTCTTAGAAGCCCAGGCAAATAAATGGTCGCAGAGGACCTCCGCGCTCCAGATGGAGACTTCAGCCAGAAGTTAAAGGGAAGAATGACATGGGGAGACCAAGCGTTGGTGAGCAAGGCCCGTAGCTTTATTTTCAACAGGGGTTTTTATACCCTAAGTTACACATAGAGGGTAATAGGGGATGCAAAGTCAGCAGTTTTTGATCCTTATCAAAAACCAGGGTTTCTTTCCTGCAAATTTATCGTATACAAACGGTTTAGGTGATTTACATCATCTTCTGGCCAGAAGGCCTATTAACATTTTATGACTCTTGACAAGGACTTATCAACAAAGACTTATTTTCTCTAAGAGTAATTATTTTAAGGTTTGGCGCCATCTTCTGAAGATAAAATTGCATTCCTATAGGGTGGATGTGTAATGTGTTTACAACAAAGGAAAGAATTTATTACCTTAAGGGTCTAAAGTTACTAACGCCAAGGCCACTACTAATTTTTTCTACATACCAACTATTAATTAATACATATTCAAGGATACAATTCAGGGGATGTGAAAACTTGGCAACAAGCATTGGCTCATCAATGAAATCCTTTACTAGTTTATTCTGACAGTTTCTAACTCTCTGAGAGGTTCTAAGCTATTTGAATATCTTAAGCTTCCCGCGCCTCTCGAGGCTGGGAGACTGTAAACAATTGTATGCATAGCTGTGGGAGTCCCGGTAAACTTGTCAGGCGAGTTAGAGAGCCATCTGAGGGGTTTGGATTTAAACACTCCTAATTGCCCAGGAACTTTATTAATTGGAGCTGTAAGTTAACTCTTTGACAGAGAGAGCGAGATGGTGGTGGGGGACAGCCCCCAGTAAAGTCAGAGGTGAGAGCACAAAGCAATAAAGTAGGCAGACTCTGGTTTTTTGGGGGCAGATGCTCGAGAATATCCGGGGGGACTCCTGAGGCTCGATCCCGCCTTTGCATATGCCGAGCCTCCTTCCTCATGACCTTTGTCACGAGTGGAATGCCTCACCGGCTCCCAGCATATAATGCTTTTGACAGAAGTTGTGATTATCAGAGAAAGCATAGCACAAAATTTAATAGTGATTTACTGGGATAGCATGTGGAGATTATATACAATGTGAAAAATAAAAAGAGTTGAAGTTTCCATTCTATTTTGCTTCATTAAGCATAGTCTAATAATCTATTTAACGTAACACTTAAAAATAGGATTATGTATAATATTTAATACTAACAAAAAACTTACAATAATTTTAACAATAAGAAATGTAAGCACTCTGATCTTCAAATGGAGGATTTGGGGGCCAGGACACACATCCATATCTTTTCATGGGAGAATATAAATGTAAAATTCCATATTTATTGTTCTTAGAACATTTGAAATTTGGGAAAGTACATTTTACATAAGAAGGTTAAAGAAAGAATATCATTTAGGGATAATTTAATATTTAGTTTTTTTGCATGATGCTTCTTGACTCAAAAGTTATACACAATGAATCTGTGTTTTGAAGATAAAAGCAACTGACTACGTGTGAGAGTGAAGATGCCTGAGCACATGACAAATCTTTCACTGTGTCTATATAGGTAATCCAAGAACCCTCACACATATTTACCTAAGAATTTAGTAAACTGTTAATGTTTTAAATTAGAAAATATATTTTAAATATAAAGTGAATTATAAATAATGTACTAAGATGTTATAATAAATGTGCAACATAGGTACATATGTTTAATATTCTTTAAGATAAACTGGAAAATCAATACAATAAAAATAATAAAATTATTTTTATAAAATTCTTGATAAATACACTTCACAATTATGTAAATAACCTGGCCTAGATAGTAAACTGGATCGCTTCTTTTTTTTAATGAGTGAGGATAGTTTGAAATTTTTGTAGTTTCCATTATGATCCACAGCAGATATTTGAGATATAGCTGCTCAGGATTATGGCTAAATGCAGCTTATCATGTTAGAACACTGTGTGAAGCTTACTGGGCTCCTGTAGAGGTTGAAATCAAAACTTTGACCTCATTAACTCTACACACAAATCAATAAAATTAACCAGTTTAAGTATGCAAACAACATTAGCTATCATATTATTTAAAGTTAAAAAATAAAATAAAATTTAAAAGTTAAAAAAAGTATGGTATTTGGAAAATAAATCTATACACAGAACAGTTAATATTTTGACTGATTGTGATGTACCTCCTACAACATTTTAAGTACATAGAAACATAGATCATCAAAACTAAGATAATAGATAATCTCTCTACGGTCACCTGCTTGGAACAGAGTTAGGACAGAATGTTGGTCTTGATAGTTTTCCTTGATTGCTTACACTTTCCAGCAACAAATTTTACCATAAATTAATGTGCTAAAACTCATTTCTATATTCTGTGTGTCTAACAGTGCTATTAAACAGTACTATAAAATAATTTCTTTTAGGATTTAGTAGGAAGAATGCACTGTGATTTATTGCTCATGAGTGATGTCTGTTTTCTCCCATGTTCTCTGGCTTGCTTTGGTTAGGCAGAAATTTCATTCACCTTGTGCCAGGACATAGCTTTATCTTCTGGAGTGTGAATTGTCACAAAAGAATAATGATTCTGTAATTCCATGTAGATGTGAATTAGTTCCCAGATACATAACATGAGTCAACACACTGAACTCACTAGAAGCTTCTTGCTTTGAGGTTGAAGTTCTGCAAATAATTGCTCAGAAAGAAGTATGATTTTAAAAGATTTTATCTTCAATTGGTATTTTAAACAGTTTAAACATATTATAAGGCAGATGTAAAAAGCTGTCCTACAGATGTACTAAAGAATCCAAAACTCTCCCAGTGGTGGAATCCAATATCCTTTGCAATAAAAGAATTTAAGATGGTCGATGGAGGAACTACTTGCCTGTCTTCGGGATTTATTTAACATTAAAAAATGACTAGATTCTGAGAAAAAAAAAGTTGACTGATTATAATCTTTGAAGAATACAACAGATGACTTTAATAGCATGTTAGATGTAAGGCCTTACTTTCAAATATTGTTTTAAGATAATTAAAGAAACAATATAGATCTTTACCAGAAAACAGCATAGATCATTATCAGCAATGTGATTAAAACTTATTAGCGGATTATTTAGCTAGATAAACTTAAATTCCTGAGTAAGTCGTTCAAGGTTCAAAAGAAAGAAAAATGTCTTTTTTGAAAGACAAAGGGAGATGGCTTTAGAAAAGTGTTCTAATTTTCAGACTGTATTTACTGAGGGAATTGTGAATTCAGTCATTGGAGATACTTAACATTAGCTTTACAGCAGCAGTCACAGAATCCATAGACACGACTCAAGCATCTGTTGATGGTTAAAGTGACATTTTAAAATATCTTATTGAACCCTGATATTATAGGTTGTTTTTCATGATTTTCTCACCTGTTTCGTGATCTAAAGGAATAACATAAAGATGACAGGTTGTTTTGTTGAAGTGTAATAATCCTGTGGTCCCTTCAAAGATTTCTGATGGAAGATGTCTCCCAGAATATCATATCCTTTATTCAAGTGCATCTGGTTCAACACTTAATAGTCTACACATTATAGAAAATATGAGGGTTGTCATGACAACTGAATAGGAAATTTAGTCAATATAATTTGTTTCATATAATGCAGTATTCTCTCCCTTCTTGTTTGTTAAAAAAAGTAATAATTCCATGCAAAATCTATGTTCTGCACTGAAAGAGCCTAAAATATGTCTGGCAATATACATTGCAGACATTTATAGTATAAATAAGGCCTTGTAGAAAGGCCTGATATTTTGTGCTATCAGATTCTGCCACTACTGTCCTGGTCTTATATTTCTCTCACCAAGTCAAATCAGTGCTTGGACATTGAATGGACAGTACTCAGGATCAAACTGAATTCAGGAAAATGTCTCTCTTTATATAGGGAGCTTGATGAAAATAAAGAATAGGTTAATCCTAAAGAAGAAAGTTCAGAAGAAAGTTTGATATATCAAAGTGAAACACATAATTCAATTTACAATGCACAGAGAGGGCAGACCAAAGCAGTCATGAGATGAAAGCCTGGAATGTGAAACCACAGCAAGAAGGATTACAAAGGGTGTCTGCTTGTGAAAGTATTTAATGAAATAATTTTAAGTCAGTTTCAGATCATCTGATTCAAGTTATTTCATAAGAAAATAATGCACCATATATCATTCATATAATACCAACTTGCATAATTATAGGTGACTATGTTATTGGTGTCAACACTATTTTGTAAATTTTTCAGGAACTATCATATTTCCAATAATGGGAACATGCATCAACCTAGGTAAAGACTACCTACAATTTCTGCTTTGTAGTCATTCATTTTAGCTCCTCTTCCAGTGACTAAAATATAAAGGTTCAATGGACTGAGAATGTACATGTGCTGACATATGCTTCAGTCTTAAAAAGTAAAATTTAATAAATAGAAACCATACTTAAAATAATATAAGGAGGGTGTGGTTGAGATTGCTAGCCTCTTACCAAAAAGAAACCAAAATTGCAACTATTCTAAAAGAGGATACTGTGAAAATGCTACACTCAATGTGCCAGCAAATTTGGAAAACTCAACAGTGGCCACAAGACTGGAAAAGGTCAGCTTTCATTCCAATGCCAAGGAAAGGCAATACCAAAGATTGTTCAAACTACCTCACAATTGTACTCATCTCACACTATAGCAAAGTAATGCTCAAAATTCTCCAAGCTAGGCTTCAATAGTCCATGAACCAAGAACTTCCAGAGGTTCAATCTGGATTTAGAAAGGGCAAGGGAACCAGAGATCAATTGCCAACATCTATTGGATCATAGAAGAAGCAAGAAAATTCCAGAAAAAACATCTAATTCATTGACTATTCCAAAGCCTTTGATTGTGTGGATCAGAACAAACTGTAGAAAATTCTCAGAGATGTGAAAACCAGACCACCTTACCTACCTTCTAAGAAATCTGCATGCAGGTAAAGAAGCAACAGTTAGAACCAAACATGGATGAATGGACTGGTTCCAGATTGGGGAAGGAGTATGTCAAGGCTGTATATTGTCACCGTGCTTATTTAACTTATATGCAGAGTACATCATGTGAAATGCCAGGCTGCATGAAGCACACACTAAAATAAATGGGAGAAATATCAGTATCCTCAGATATGCAGATGACACCACCCTTATGGCAGAAAGTGAAGAAGAACTAAAGAGACTTTTGATGAAGGTGAAAAGGAGAGTGAAATATCTGGCTTAAAACTCAACATTCAAAAAATTAAGATCATGGCATCTGGTCCCATCACTTCATGACAAATAGATGGGGAAACAATGGAAACAGTGACAGACTTTAGTATCTTAGGCTCCAAAATCACTGCAGATGGTGACTGCAGTCATGAAATTAAAAGATGCTTGCTCCTTGGAGGAAAAGCTATAACCAACATAGACAGCATATTAAAAAGCAGAAATATTACTTTGCCGACAAAGTTCTGTCTAGACAAAAGTGTGGTTTTTCCAATAGTCATGTATGGATGTGAGAGTTGGACCACAAAAAAAGCTGAGGACCAAAGAATTTGAAATGTTGTTGCTGAGCCATGAAAGACGCCAGGATTCTTGACCTCCAGAGGAAATTCAATCCAAGACCAGTGACAAGGCTTGATTGCTCAGAACTTTTGTGTAAGAAAGTTTTATTAGAGTATAAAAGAGATAGAGAAAGCTTCTGACACATACATCAGAAGGGGGCAGAAAGATTGCCCCCCTGCTCTCCTTTAGCACTCTACCTATCAGCAAGCTGTCAACTAGAGAAAAGAAATCTCTCAAAACTCAGTGGCACCAGTCCCCTCCCCACAGCATGCATTGCATGAGATAACTTTGGCATCAGGTGAGTCATCCCAGGCCATAAAACGATTGACATGAATCTTGTAGAAAGGCAGGTTTCCAAGTAAATATATAGTTTCATTAACATAGATTAAGAGAACAATGTATGAGTAAAACATATAGGTTTCTCGAGTCCTTACCGCTTCTGAGTCTTAAACGGAGCTGAACTTGAAGACAGAGTCTAGGGTAAATACATGGTTCATTAACATAGCCTAAGAAAAACATTTCCATAAGAAAAATGCATTGGTTAACTCAAAGTTTGAGAAACGTTAAGTTTAGGTGGAGCCAGGTGTCATCATGTTAATGCAGTATTTTAAGAGAAACTGCCTTTTAAATTTGTATAGAGAAAGGGGAGAAAAATCTTAACATTGTTTATTTCCTTCTGCCACTTAAGAGAGAGATAAAAAAATGTCTGACACTTGCAGCCTATTTCCACTGTTTGGAAACCCCTGGCCTTCCTGCCTGTTACCCTCTCAAATTGATGCTTTTGAACTCTGATGTTGGAGAAGACTCTTTAGAGTCCCTTGGACTGCAAAGAGATTAACCCAGTTAAACCTAAAGGAGATCAGTCCTGAGTGTTCATTGGAAGGACTGATGCTGAAGCCAAAGCTCCAATACTTTGGCCACATGATGCAAAGAGCTGACTCATTAGAAAAGACCATGATGCTGGGAAAGATTTAAGGCAGGAGGAGAAGTGGACAACAGAGGACAAGATGGTTGGATGGCATCAATGACTTGATGGACATGGGTTTAAACAAGTTCCAGGAGTTGGAAATGGACAGGGAAGCCTGGTGTGTTCCAGTCCATAGGGTTGCAAAGAGTCAAATATGACTGAGACAGAACAAAGAAACTATTGATGAGAAATATTGGAAGACTAGGAGAAAAGATCTTCCACAACTAAAAATATAAGGAATAAACCACAAGGAGACAGGTAGAAGGGGCAGAGATGCAGTATAGCCAAGTTCCATACCACTGGGTAAGTGACTCACAAATAGGAGGGTAGTTACAATTGCAGTGAGTCTCCCAATGAGTGAGAGGTCCTAGCCCTACATGAGGCTCCAAAGACCAGGGATCTTGTATTGAGAAGATGAGCTCTTAAGACACTTTGTTTGAAGGCCAGTGGAGCTTGCTTTTGGAAGATCCAGGGGTTGTGGTACATAAAGATTCCTTTCTTAAGGTGTATATACCAATATCTCACATGTTCCAGGATCTAGGGCAAAAAATAGGAATTCGAGAGGATTCTGGGTCAGACCTATGTGCTGATCTCAGGGAACATTCTGAGAAAATAGGAGGAGACTGGGGCTTACCCTGGACATGGGCACTGGTGGCAGTCATGTTTGGAAGCTTCATCTGCCATGAAGACGGTGCTTTCAAGGAAAAATTGGGAATCCTGCCTCTTGCTTATTAGCACAGGGACCCAGCCCAATCCCACCTACCAGCCTATAGGCTGAGAGGCCCCAGGCCAAACAACTAGCAGGCTGGATGAAGACACAGCTTTTCCCACCAGCAAGTCTGTTCCCTTAAGATCTGTTGAGCCTACCATTGCCCCATTCAGAGCCCTGTCTACCAGAAGGCCCAGGGCATGACCTTTCACACCAGTGCTCTGACACTAGCCCCAGAAACCCCAGGGCCCTGCAGCCAGAGACAAGAAACTGAGAACCAAACAATGGGAAAAAAAAAAGGTAAAACTTTGAAAAAAGAACTAAGTGAGGTGGAGAACTAAGTGAGGTGAACTAAGTGAGATAGGAAAACCACTCAAAAAAGAGTTCTAAGTAATGATTATGAAATGTTCAAAAAACTTGGGAGAAGGTTGGATGAGCATAGTGACAAGTTAAATGTTCTTAACAGACTTAGAAAGTATAAAGATGATCCAAAAAAGATGAAGAAAATAATAAGTGAAATGCATAAATCCATTAAGAGTAATAAGCAAATCAAATGATACAGACAAATGGATGAGGAAGCTGGAGGACTGAGTACTGGGAATCAATGAAGTTGAACGGGGAGAAAAGAGGAAAAAAAAAAATGAGAACAGTTTTGGAGACCTCTGAGATGACATTAAGAAAACTAACATTCTCATTATAGGAGTCACAGTAGGAAAAAAAAAACAAATGAGCAGAGAACATAGTTAAAGACATAATAGCTGAGAAAGAAATACTTCTGAACTAATTCTAGGAGGTAAGAATTTGATATCTAAACTAGGCAAAGATATCACATACACAGAAGAGAAAATTATAGGCAGAATCATTGATGAACATACATGCAAAAATCCTCAACAAAATATTAATGAACCAAATACAACAATATACTCAAGATATCATACAGCATAATGGAGTGGGATATATCCCAAGGATGCAACCATGGTTCAATATCCACACATCAATCAGTATGACATATCACATTAAAAAAGTTAAAGGCTAAAAACTATATGATTTGATCAATAGATACAGGAAAAAAAAAACTTTTGAAAAAAAATTGGCATCCATTTATGATTAAAACTCTCAACAAAGTAGAGCATACATACCTCAACATAACACAGAACCATACAAAGCAAGCCCATAGCTAATGTCATATTCAACTGTGAAAAGTTGAAATCATTTCCTCTAAGATAAGAAACAGGACAAGGATGTCCACTCTCATCACTTTTATTCAACATAATGTTGGAAGTCCTAGCTACAGCAGTCAAACATAAAAAAGAAGTAAAATAATCCAAATTGGAAAGGAAGATGTGAAACTATCACTGTTTGCAGATGACATGATACTAAACCCAGAAAATTCTCAAGATACCACCGAAAAACTACTAAAACTCATCAGTGAGTTTTGTAATGCTGTAGGATACAAAATTAATATACAGACATCTGTTATATTTCTGTACACTAGAAAACAACTATCAGAGAGCTAAACTGAGAAAATGATCAAAGTCATATCAAAATATACAAAATATCTAGGAGTAAATCTAACTTAGGAGGTAAAAGACTTGTACTTGCAAAACTATAAAACACCAGTGAAAGCAACTGAAGACCATACAAATGGAAGGAATTTAAATAATAGGAAGAATTAGTAGTATTATAGTGATCATACTACCCAAGGCAATTTACATATTCATTGCAAGTCTTGTCAGTATACCAATGGCATTTTCCACTGAACTGGAGAAAAGTAATTCTAAAATTTCTATGGTAACACAAAAGATCAAAACATTCTTGAAAAAGAGCAAATTTGAAAGTATCCTGCTCCCTGATTTCAAACTATACTACAAAGCTACAGTAATCAAAACATTATAAAACTGGCACAAAAGCAGACACATAGATCAACAAAACAGAATAAAGATTCCAGAAGTAAACCTACACTTATATGGGTAATTAATATGAAAAAGGAGGCAAAAATATGAAATGAAGAAAAAATGGTCTCAAATAAAAGGTATTGGAAAAGTTGAACAGCTGCATTCAAAAGAATGAAACTGGGTCGTCCCAGTGCACTAGCCCCAAGCATCCAGTATTGTGCATTGAACCTGGACTGGCATCTCGTTTCATACATGATATTTTACATGTTTCAATGCCACCCAGAGGGATGGTATGAGGAGGGAGGAGGGTTCAGGATAGGGAGCACATGTATACCTGTGATGGATTCATTTTGATATTTGGCAAAACTAATACAATTATGTAAAGTTTAAAAATAAAATAAAATAAAAAAAATACAATCAAAAGAATCAAACTGGACTATTAACTCACACGTCCGCAAAGTAAATTCAAAATGGTTTAAATAACTAAATGTAAGACCTGACACCATAAAATTTCTAGAAATTCAACTATGTAGTAAGGTCTTTACTATTTGTCTTATTAATTTTTTTTATATGTCTCCTTAGGCAAGAGCAAAAATAAATGAGGCCTAGTGGAAACAGTGTCAGAATTTATTTTTTAGGGCTCCAAAATCACTGCAGATGGTGATTGCAGCCATGAAATTAAAAGACGCTTACTCCTTGGAAGAAAAGTTATGACCATCCTAGATAGCATATTAAAAAACAGAGATATAACTTTGCCAACAAAGGTCCATCTAGTCAAGGCTATGGTTTTTCCAGTTGTCATGTATGGCTGTGACAGTTGGCCTGTGAAGAAAGCTGAGTGCTGAAGAATTGATGCTTTTGAACTGTGGTGCTGGAGAAGACTCCTGTGAGTCCCTTGGACTGCAAGAAGATCCAATCAGTCCATCCTAAAGGAGACCAGTCCTGGATGTTCATTGGAAGGACTGATGCTGAGGCTGAAACTCCAATACTTTGGCCACCTCATGTGAAGAGCTTACTCACTGGAAAAGACCCTGATGCTGGGAGGGATTCGGGGCAGGAGGAGAAGGGGAAGACAGAGGATAAGATGGCTGGATGGCATCACTGACTCGATGGACATAAGTCTGAGTGAACTCCAGGAGTTGGTGATGGACAGAGAGGCCTGGCTTGCTGCGATTCATGGGGTCGCGAAGAGTCCGACATGACTGAGCAACTAAACTGAACTGAACTGAATCAAACCCAAAAGTATTTGAGCAGTGAAGGATGATATCAGCAACAGCAACAACAACAAAAAAGGCTGCCTACTGAATAGGAAAAGATACTTGCAAACAATATATCTGATAAGGGGTTAATATCCAAATTAAAAAAAAGAACTCAAAATCAAGAAAACAAATAACCTGATAAAAATTGGCAGCAGAAAAAAAATAAATAAACAAATAAAATAAAAATAGGCAGCAGATCTAGATAGACACTTTTTTTTTTTTTTTTTAAGACACACAGATGACCAACAGGTAAATAAAAGGATGTTCAACCTCACTAATAATCAGGGAAATGCAAATCAAAACCTTGGTGATATATCAATTCATAGCTCTCACAATGGCTATCATCAAAAAGGCAGCAAGAAACAAGTGTTGGACAGAATGTGGAGAAAGGCTTCCTCATGAACTATTGGTTCAGTTCATTTCAGTCACTTAGTCATGTCCAACTCTTTGTGACCCCATGAACTACAGCAGGCCAGGCCTCCCTGTCCATTACCAACTCCTGGGATTTACTCAAACTCATGTCCACTGAGTCAGTGATGCTATCCAACCATCTCATCCTCTGTTGTCCCCTTCTCCTCCCGCCTTCAATCTTTCCCAGCATCAGGGTCTTTTCAAATGAGTCAGTTCTTCACATCAGGTTGCCAAAGTATTAGAGTTTCAGCTTCAGCATCACTCCTTCCAATTAATATTCAGGACTAATTTCCTTTAGGGTGGACTGTTTGGATGTATTATATTGGTGTCATCACTATGGAAAAGAGTATGGGGTTTCCTCAGAAAAATTAAAAACTGAACTACCATATGATCCAGCAATTCCATCCCTGGGTGAATATCTGAAGAAAACATAATCACTAATTAAAAAAGATAGATGTCCCAATACTCATTACAACATTATTTAGTAATACAATAGTCAAGATATGGAAGCAACCTAAGGGCCAATGAATGGATGAGTGGATAAAAAGATGTGGCTTATATTTGTTGTTTATTCCCTTGTTGTTTATTCCCTAAGTTGTGTCCAACTATTTTGCAACCCTATGGACTGTAACCCAACTCTCTCCTCGGGGTTTCCTAGGCAAGCATACTGGAGTCGGTTGCCATTTCTTTCTCCAATGGATTGTCCCAGTCCAAGGATCAAACCCACATCTCCTACATTGGCAGGTAGATTCTTTGCAATTGAGCCATTTAGGAAGTCTATTGCATATATTTACAGACAAATATTAATCACCCATAAAAAAGAATGAAATTATGCCTTTTGGAACAATGTGTTTGGACCTAGTTGGACCTAGATTATGTTCTGCTTAGTGAAATAAGTAAGACAGAGAAAGAAAAATATTGAGGGATTTCACATATATGTGGACTCTAAAAACGAATGAACAAATTCAGAAAACCAGAAATAGAATTATAAATTCAGAAAGAATCGGATGGTTACCAGAGAGGAGGGTGATGGACAGATGAATGAAATTGATGAGAGAGATTCAGAGATACAAAGTTCCAGCTACAAAATGAATGAGTCATGAGTATGAAATGTTCAGTCTGAAAAATACAGTCAATAATTATGTAATATTTTTATATTATGACATACTGTATCCAGAACCATAATAATCATCAGTTCAGTTCAGTTCAGTCTCTCAGTCATCTCCGACTCTTTGCAACCCCATGAATTACAGCTTGCCAGGCCTCCCTGTCCATAACCAACTCCCAGAGTTCACTCAAACTCACATCCATCGAGTCGGTGATGCCATCCAGCCATCTCATCCTCTGTTGTCCCCTTCTCTGCCTGCCCCCAATCCCTCCCAGCATCAGGGCTGTTTCCAATGACTCAACTCTTTGCATGAGGTGGCCAAATTACTGGAGTTTCAGCTTTAGCATCATTCCTTCCAAAGAACACCTAGGGCCGATCTGCTTTAGAATGGACTGCTTGGATCTCCGTGCAGTCCAAGGGACTCTCAAGGGTCTTCTCCAACACCACAGTTCAAAAACATCAATTCTTCAGCACTCAGCTTTCTTCACAGGCTAACTCTCACATTCATATATGACCAATGGAAAACCCATAGCCTTGACTGGATGGACCTTTGTTGGCAAAGTAATGTTTCTGCTTTTCATTATGCTATCTAGGTTGGTCATAACTTTCCTTCCAAGGAGGAAGCGTCTTTTAAATTTATGGCTGCAATCACCATCTGCAGTTATTTTGGAGCCCAAAAAATAAACTCTGACATTGTTTCCACTGTTTCCCCATCTATTTTCCATGAAGTGATGGGACCAGATGCCATGATCTTAGTTTTCTGAATGTTGAATTTTAAGCCAACTTTTTCGCTCTCCTCTTTCACTTTCATCAAGAGGCTTTTTAGTTCCTCTTCACTTTCTGTCATAAGGGTGGTGTCATCTGCATATCTGAGGTTATTGATTTTTCTCCTGGAAATCTTGATTCCAGCTTGTGCTTCTTCCAACCCAGCGTTTCTCATGACGTACTCTGCATAGAAGTTAAATAAGCAGGGTGACAATATACAGCCTGGACGTACTCCTTTTCCTATTTGGAACCAGTCTGTTGTAATAGTTATGTTATTACTTTAAACTGTATAAAAATACCAAATCACCATGTTATAAAACAGGAATTTACATAGTGTTGTAGGCCAATTTTACTTCAAAAACAACAATCAAAGTATCTCACAGATAAAGAGATAAGATTTGAAGTTATCAAAGGCAGGGGGAGGAGGGATAGTAATTGAATGATGATTGTCTAAATGTACAAGCTTCCAGTCATATGACAATAAGTACTAGAATGTACTGTACTATATCCTAACTGTAATACTGCTCTATGTTACATATGCAAGTTGTTAAGAGAGTAAATCCTTAAGAGTTTTAATCACAAGACAAAAATTTCTGTTTCTTTAATTTCATATCTATATAAGATGATGGATGTACAATAAACATTTTGTGATAAGCATTCCATGATGTATATAAGCCAAGCCATTATTACACTTTAAACTTGTACAGTGCTGGGTACCAATTATATCTGAATAAAACTTGTAGAAAAAAAAAATACAATCAGGAGGTCAGAAGAGGGAGTTATGCTCTACAGTGATAGCAGAGTCCAACAGGAAGAAAAGAGACTCCCTCTTGTTTCCCAGCAAGGGCTCAACCAATAAATGATGGTCATAATTTAGCCGGTGAAAAGCTACAGACTCTGTTTGCTGTAGTGCTCCCACTTCCTTCCTGCTTTATAAAGGAGTTCTCCTCTACATTTTTGAAAGAGATTTGCACTTAACTCACCATGGCTGTGAACCTGAATTACAATTCTTTGTTGACATAGAATAATCCAATTTTTGCTGGAGAAATAACTGATAATATATTTTAGATCAACATTTTGGTGGCCTATATGGGGACCAGAGAAGACTCCTCCCACCCAAGACAACTGAGGATGTTATCATGTCTGACTCTTTGTGACCCTATGGTCTATAGCCCACCAGGCTCCTCTGTCCACAGAATTCTCCAGGCAAGAATACTGGAGTGGGTTTCCATTCCCTTCTCCAGGGATCAAACCCAGGTCTTCTGCATTGGAGGCAAATTCTTTACTCCTTGAGCCACCAGGAAAGCCAGCCAAGAAATCCGAGAGTAATGAGCAAACAGGTACAGTACCTATACTGAGTTCACTGTGCTCACTTCTTTTCTCACTGATATTGGGTAAGTTTTCCCCTTAATCTGACCTTCTGTCATTTTTTTTTTCATGTTGAAGTTCTCCCTGTTTTATTTGGAATCTTTTTTAAGGTTTTGTTCTTTCCGGTTAAGACCTTGTTCTGTGTACAAGAATTTGTTTGGCATTTTAGCATGATTTTTGAAATTAGGCTGTTGCATCTGGATCTAGCTTGGCTTTGGCCTGTTCCTTTTGAAACTAAGGGCTATTTAATTGGAAATGTGACAGTTCAGCCTTCACCCCGCTCCTTTGGAACAGTGGCTTTTCTACCGGAACTCTGATGAGAAGCCTTTCACCTGGCAGTTTTGGGGTCAGATTGTCATCTTACAACTGGCTGCTATTAGGCCTGCAGGCTATTTGAGCTGTTTCAGCTGTTTAAACTGAAAAGTATTCTTACACATTAGCAAAAATCCTGAGAAGGATCTCAGTAAATTAAATGTTTTGAAGGCATGTCCTTTACAGAGACCCCGACCTATTTTGTTTGAAAATTATGGTGCATTTCTAACCTAATAGACTGATCTGAACAAAGACAATTTGGAGAATATAAATAGCTCTTGAGGGGAACTTAATCTTATTACAACCGAATTGGACAATCATAGCTCTAAAATATCCAAAACTGAATAGGATGCCTATTTCAATTGGTGTTTTAGGCTTCCGAATATTATCAGAAGTCTAATACTATGTCTCTAAAAAATGAGATCTTTAAGATTAACTCAGGCAAATAGTTAATGATCAAAGAATGAAAATGTCTCTGAAGCCTGAGGCTCATCCTCTCTCACTTCTGTGACTCAATCCCCACCTCTGTGCCACCTCCTCCCTCCCTCTATGCTATCTACACCTCCTCTGCACCCTCAGTTCTCAAATAATAATTCTTGCACCGAACTTCAGTTTTTCTCTGAAATTCTCCCCACACGCTTTTCCTCTGAACCTATCAGAACCTGAGGATCCAGAGGCTACACCCTTAACTTCTTATGTTCCCTGAACCAAAGCTGAACTGGGAGCTATAGCCAAAGATTTTCCCAAAGTATCTGAAGATTCTCACAGGTTTGCTTGGGGATGTAATACAGTTATTCACACATAGCAGCCTGGTTTCTCTGACTTATATCAGCAAGTTCATATACTTGTCAGTGAAAGCCATACCCAGGATTGGATGAAAATTGCTAAGTGGGGGAAATCTTGAAAGTTCTCTAGAATGACAACTGGAAGGCAATAATATAAGGGCTTCACTGAGAATTTCTAGGGCTTTTTCAAAGCCTGTTGATTAGAACAAGTAAGGCTTGGACACAAAAATCTTATAAACCTGTTCATGACTATTACAACAGACACACTTCTCTGGTGGCTCAGACGGTAAAGTGTCTGCCTACAATGCAGGAGACCTGGGTTCGATCCCTGGGCCGGGAAGATCCCCTGCAGAAGGAAAAGGCAACCCACTCCAGTACTCTTGCCTGGAAAAATCCCATGGATGGAGGAGCCTGGTAGGCTACAGTCCATGGAGTCGCAAAGAGTCTGACACGACTGAGCAACTTCACTTCACTTTCAAATTGTTTTCAAAGAAAATTCTAGTCTTCCTTTCAATGTTAATTTCACTTAGGTAGCTTTTAAGTCTATGTTTACTAATGGGTTGAACAGGAACCTTTCTCTTCTAGTAAAATGGAATCAGAAAAAAAAAAAAAATGTCCATTCCAAATTTAGCTAATCTGGCAAACCAGACTCTAGATGAGCCACTGCAAAGGGAGCCCACCAAGATTCTTAATCTCCAACTCCAGTAAATGAAGGCTACTAAATGAAACCAAAACACTTCCTTTTCTGCTATTATTGTAAAGAGCCAGGGCATTGGAAATGAGATTTTTACAAATTCAAGTACTTTAGGCACTGTTATTCCTCTAACCAGGCTTTCTAAAAACAAACACAGTCACTCAGTCATGCCTGACTCTGTGACCCCATGGACTGTAGCCCACCAGGCTTCTCTGTCAGTGGAATTTTCCAGGCAAGAATACTGGAGTGGGTTGCCATTTCCTACTCAAGGGTTATCCTCCAAATCCAGGGATTGAACCCACATCTCCAATGTCTCCTGCATTTGATGGCAGATTCTTTACCTGCTGAGCCATTGGGGAAGCTTTTCCAATGTCCTCCCAATTCTGTGATAAAGCTTAAAGGAATTGCAGTGACTCTTCCTAATGCTCCTTCATAAATGGCTCAAAGAAACATTTCTCCAGATTGAGGATGAATTTCTTCTAGTCCTAATTGACACCAGAGCCATAAACTGGGTACTTAACTCCACTGTAATTAAAAGCCCTTGTGTCAGAGTTCAAATAGTGGGGATCTGTCAACCTATTCCATTCTGTTTAAGTCCTTTGATAAATACACATTCTTTTCACCTAACAACCTATACATCTAGGCCAAGAGTTCTTAAGGAAGTATCATGTAGAAATGTCCTTCTACAAAAAGAGGGAGATAATTATAGAACTTGACAGTAATAAAGTAATCAACTATGTGAATTAAAAGACTCTTTGATGTTTATTATGTACCACCCCCCTCCCCAACATCTCTGATGATACTAGATCTGATCTAGGAACAATGATCACTTGTTTCTATTGGCTCAGCTGCTACCTTATGGGCAAAATTTCCACATGATATTAACAAAATTCACAGCACATCTCCCACCAAGATTCAAATAGATCCTTCAAAACCTCTTCTAAAAATTGATCAATATTCTATAGGTAAAGAAGTCCTTTGAGGCACAAAGACCATAATAGAAACTTGCAGGGCTCAAGCTGTCATTATCTCCTATACTACTGCATGTAATATTCCCATTTTACCCATGAGGAAATCTAGGGGCTTAGGGAGGACACTTGTCCAGGACCCTGAGCAATAACCAACTTTGTTATCCCTCAACACGATGTTGTGCTAAGCCTTGTGGGTGCAACTAACATCATCCCACCAGAAGCAAATTCTCTATTGCAATTGATTTATGCAGTGTGTTATTTAGTATTCCAGTTGAAACTAGTCAATACATTTTTTGACTTTATATCAGAATAAAACAATTTACCTGGATAATAATGCCCCAGGGTTTTACTGAGAGTCCTTATTTCTTACAAATCCTGATAGCTTATCTGGATAATACAAAATCCCCTAGAGGTTCTAATTTTTTTGCTGTATATGAGTGACTTTTTTGCCCTTCTTCTCAAGCCTCCTCACTTGCTAAACTTTTAGCCATAAAGGGACGTGAAGTTGGCAAAGAATAATTGCTGTTTGCCCAAACCTACTTTTAATATTTAGAGTATTGGGTATGAGAATAAAGTCTACCCCTAGATCTGGATAGACTTCATGATGTCCTAAATTACACCAAACCCAAAACTAAACCCCAACTGCAAGGTCCTCTCTGGCTGTTAATTATTGCTGAAACAGAACCCCAAATTGCAATCTTACAATCGAACCTCTGTATATTTTGCTAAAGAAAAGCAATCTGACCCAATTTTATGTGAAGAACCTGATGACATATATTTTAAGGATTTAAAGTAGAATTTGTGAGCCCACTTGCTCTTGGGCATCTCAATGATTGATTTATTTTTCCTTTTTGTATATGAAAAGAAAGGGAATGCCCTTGGGGTTACTCACCCATAACCATGGAGATCGACATCAACTTGGACCGAACTGAATCCTCATCATGCTCACTATTTCTTAGACAAGGGTCTTCCTTCCTAAGAAGTCCTTTTCTTAACTGCTCTTCACATAACCCTTTAATTTCACTGATTTTTTTTTTTTTTTAAGTTGACAGTGACAAATATTGTGCTGGGTATGCTACTGCAATTCCTTTCAATGTTAATCATGTGGCATCTTTAATTATGATTGTTACTTTGACCCTACAGGCTGAATTATACTCTGTTACACAGGCTTGTACTTTAGCCAGGGTCAAATCTGCCACTATTTATATTGAGTGTATATACGTTTTTGAAGTAGCTCATGATTTTGGAATGTTGTAGAACAATGAAGCTTTCTTGCTTCCAGCATAAATAAAATGTAAACTGGTCCCTATGTTCAGGAACTATTCAGACCAGTTCAGCCATTCAGTCATGTCTGACTCTTTGTGACCCCATGGACTGCAGCACACCAGGCTTCCCTGTCCATCACCAATTCCTGGAGATTGCTCAAACATATCCATCAAGTTGATGATGCCATGCAACTGTCTCATCTTTGTCAGGAACTACTGGATGCAATAATTTTGCTTTTCAGAGCCCACATCCCTCAATTGTTGTTTAGTTACTCAATAATGTCCAACTGTTTGTGACCCCATAGACTGTAGACCATCAGCTCTTTCATCCATGGGATTTTCCAGGCAAGAATGTTGGAGTGGGTTACCATTCCCCTCTTCAGGGGATCTTTCTGACTGAGGGATAGAACTCATATCTCCTGCACTGGCAGGTGGATTTTTCACCACTGAGCTACCAGGGAAGCTCAAGTCTTTCAATACACGGTGACAAAAAGGCATCAGAACACATACACATATCCAAAAAGAAAGTAGCACCACAAAAATACAGACATCTTTCAGCCACTCTTTATTAATAGGAAAGAAAATCTACCTAGAAACTGGGGCTTCCCAGGTGGCTCAGAGTAAAGAATCTGCCTGCCAATGCAGGAGACACAGCTTCAACCCCTGGGTAGGGAAGATTCCCTGGAGGAGAAAACAGTGTGGCACTCCAGTATTCTTGCCTGAGGAACCCCATGGTTAGGGGAACCTGATGAGCTACAGTCCATGAGGTCACAAAGAGTCAGACACCACTGAGCATGCACACATGAAAGTAATTTAACATTCTTAAGATCAAGAGATTCTGAACTATTCCTTAAACAAAGTCATACCATTTTTCTAGCAGGAAAGAAGAGGAAATGTTCACTGGGTAACAAGTAGCATCCACCACATCAGTAGGCAGACTTGCCTTCACTACTGCATTTAGTATGGACCCATCTTTTTTTTTTTTTTTTTTTAATTTTGGTTGCTCTGGGTCTTCACTGTGGTACATGGGCTTCTCTAGTTGCTGCAGGCAGGCTTAGTTGCCCTGCAGCATGTGGGATCTCAGTTCCCCGAACAGAGATCAAACCCACATACTCTGCTTTGGAAGGCAGATTCCTAACTAATCAACCACCAGGGAAGTTCCGGGCTCATCATTCTTTTAAGCTCACATATAATGAAAAACTTCTTTTTACTGTGGCAACACTGGAAGAAATAATTTTAACAGGATAATATTTTAGTGTAAAAATAATGCCCATTATTTTAAATTGTAATGGGTTTCCTGAATTTGATATGAAAGCAATGCCTCACAGAAGCATAGTCGGGAAAAACAACAGAAAAAAAAAAAATACAATGAAAGATACAGTAAATGGGTTAAAGACTGACACTCATTTTACCTGCTTTTCTTAATTAATTATACAGAGTGTTACTTTTTTTCAGATATTCAGGTCAAGTTAAATATTTAAGAAATAGCCTCAACCATAAATATTATAATTGTATAAAAATAATGAAGTACTCTGGGGCCAAGTAGGTGGCAGGAAGTTAGTACACAGCAGTAGCTCTCAACGTGTATCCTACAAATCCCTGTGGATTCTACTAGAGGCAGTATCTGTGTGTACAGTTTATTTTTGTTTCAACTGAATACATATATACTTATGGCACTATCAGTCAAATGATATGTTTAAAGGTATAGTTTTGAGATGCAATTTGCTGCATGCAAACACTTCATGCCACAATATCATGATGTATGCACTGCGTGCATGTGTGTGTTTGTTGTTTTTTGGTTGCAGAAAGAAAAAGAGATATATCTGGCTCATTCAAGAGCTGGTCACAAGTCTATATCTATATCTCAGACTCTAAGATATAGAATCTGTAGCTAGGAAGTCACTTTCTGAAACAACTTTACATTAAAGAAAAAGAATTATGAGTTTTCTTAGTACAATAGCTGTGTGTGTGTGTGTGTGTGTGTTAGTCTCTCAGTCGTTTCTGACACTTTGCAACCTCATGGACTGTGGCCCGCCAGACTCCTCTGTCCATGGAATTTCCCAGGCAAGAATCTGGAATGGGTTGCTATTTCCTTCTCCAGGGGATCTTCCAGACCCAGGGATCAAACCCAAGTCTCCTGCATTGCAGACAGATTCTTTACCATCTGTTGATGTTGTTCAGTCACTAAGTCATGTCCGATCTTTGTGATCCCATGAACTGCAGCACACCAGGCTTCTCTGTCCTTCACTGTTTCTCTGAGTTTGCTCAAGCTCATGCCCAAGTCGGTGATGCCATCCAACCATCTCATCCTCTGTCTTCCCCTTCTCCTCTTGCCCTCAATCTTTCCCAGCATCAGTATCATTTCCAATGAGTCAGCTCTTCGCATCAGGTGGCCAAAGTACTGGAGTTTGAGTTTCAGCACAGTCTTTCCAATGAGTATTCAGGGTTGATTGCCTTTAGGATTAACTGGTTTGATCTTTTGGTGCCCAAGGGACTCTCAAGAGTCTTCTCCAGCACCACAGTTCAAAATTGTCAATTAGGCACTCAGTCTTCTGAGCCACCAACAAAACTCATACAACAGCTATATTGCTACACCATCCATGTCGAAGACTCTTACTCCAGTGTTTACCACTATACCATTAGCTCCAGATATGAAGTGCCTTCCCATACTAGTTATCATAAGGTAAGTTTTCATAAATTCAACAAACCCATTGAATATTCACTATGTGTCATGTATGCATTGCAGAAAGATTCTTTACTGTCTGTTTTCATTGTTCAATTGCTAAGTTGTTTTAGACTCTTTTTCACCCCCATGGACTGTAGCCTACTGGGTTCCTCTGTACATGACATTTCCAGGCAAGAATACTGGAATGGGGGTGCCATTTCCTTTTCCAGTGGATCTTCCTAACCCAGGGATAGGGTTAGGAAGATTCACTTGCATCTCCTGCGTGGCAGGTGGATTTTTTAACACTGAACAATCTGGGAAGCCCATATATGTATATTAAACATGTATTAGGCTAAGTATATCATGGTATATATATGATGCCCAGGAACTTATAGTATATATTTAGGAAGCCCAGGAACTTATAGTCCAGTCCAAGGAATTATAAACTTGCTTGAATGAATAGGTGATAAATATTTTAGGCTCTGTAGGCTGCATGTGAACTTTGTCACATCTTTTTTTTGTTTGTTTGTTTTATAATATTATTATTTTGTTGTTTATTTTTTGCAACCTTTAAAAATGTAAAATGTATTCTCAGCTTGAAATTCATACCAATAATGTGTGATAAGGGTTTGGCTTTGTTTTTCTAGTTTACTGACCCCTGGTCTAGTTAGTGAATCTAGAGGAAGGTGAGATTGGACAAAATGCACAGAAATGTAAAGACAAACAATGATTGAACAAATGCTCCTCATTACTTAAAACAAACACAGGTTTATTGTTGGTGGTGTTTAGTCTCTCGGTTGTGCCCAACTCTTTTGTGATACCATGGACTTTAGCCCGCCAGACTCCTCTTTCCATGGGTTTGCCCGGGCAAGAATACTGGAGTGGGTTGCCATTTCCTTCTTGACCCAGGGATCAAATCAGTGTCTTCTGCATTGACAGGTGGATTCTTTATGACTGATCTACCAGGGAAGTCCCTTTTTGCTTATATTTGATGCTTTTTAGACTAGTTCATAATGTAGGTCAAAGCTTTATCTTATTAATAAAATGTTACATTACCTATAAGAACACTATCTTAAAGCAAAAAGAGATAAGAAAGCCTTCCTCACCGATCAATGCAAAGAAATAGAGGAAAACAACAGAATCGGAAAGACTAGAGATCTCTTTAAGAAAATTAGAGATACCAAGGGAACATTTCATGCAAAGATGGGCTCAATAAAGGACAGAAATGGTATGGACCAAATAGAAGCAGAAGATATTAAGAAGAGGTGGCAAGAATACATAGAAGAACTGTACAAAAAAGATCTTCATGACCCAGGTAATCACGATGGTGTGATCACTTACCTAGAGCCAGGTATCCTGGAATGTGAAGTCAAGTGGGCCTTAGAAAGCATCACTACGAACAAAGCTAGTGGAGGTGATGGAATTCCAGTTGAGCTATTTCAAATCCTGAAAGATGATGCTGTAAAAGTGCTGCACTCAACGAGCCATGAAATTTGGAATACTCAACAGTGGCCACAGGGCTGGAAAAGGTGTTTTCATTCCAATCCCAAAGAAAGACAATTCCAAAGAATGCTCAAACTACTGTACAATTGCACTCATCTCACACGCTAGTAATGTAATGCTGAAAATTCTCCAAGGCAGGCATCAGTAATATGTGAACCGTGAAATTCCAGAGGTTCAAGCTGGTTTTAAAAAAGGCAGAGGAACCAGAGACCAAATTGCCAACATCTGCTGGATCATGGAAAAAGCAAGAGAATTCCAGAAAAACATCTATTTCTTCTTTATTGACTATGCCAAAGCCTTTGACTGGTTGGATCACAAAAACCTGTGGAAAATTCTGAAGAGATGGGAATACCAGATGACCTGACCTGCCTCTTGAGAAATTTGTATGCAGGTTAGGAAGCAGCAGTTAGAACTGGACCTGGAACAGCAGACTGGTTCCAAATAGGAAAAGGAGTATTTCAAGGCTGTATATTGTCACCCTGCTTATTTAAATTATATGCAGAGTACATCATGAGAAATGCTGGGCTGGAAGAAAGACAAGCTGGAATCAAGATTGCTGGGAGAAATATCAATAACCTGATATATGAAGATGACACCACCCTTATGGCAGAAAGTGAAGAGGAACTAAAAAGCTTCTTGATGAAAGTGAAAGAGGAGAGTGAAAAAGTTGGCTTAAAGTTCAACATTCAGAAAACTAAGATCATGGCATCTGGTCCCATCACTTCATGGGAAATAGATGGGGAAACAGTGGAAACAGTGTCAAACTTTATTTTTTGGGGCTCCAAAATCACTGCAGATGGTGACTGCAGCCATGAAATTAAAAAATGTTTACTCCTTAGAAGAAAAGTTATGACCAACCTAGATAGCATATTGAAAAGCAGAGACATTACTTTGCCAACAAAGGTCCGTCTAGTCAAGGCTATGGTTTTTCCTGTGGTCATGTATGGATGTGAGAGTTGGACTGTGAAGAAAGCTGAGTGCCAAAGAATTGATGCTTTTGAACTGTGGTGTTGGAGAAGATTCTTGAAAGTCCCTTGGACTTCAAGGAGATCCAACCAGTCCATTCTGAAGGAGATCATCCCTGGGATTTCTTTGGAAGGAATGATGCTAAAGCTGAAACTCCAGTACTTTGGCCACCTGATGTGAAGAGTTGACTCACTGGAAAAGACTCTGATGCTGGGAGGGAGTGTGGGCAGGAGGAGAAGGGAGCGACAGACGATGAGATGGCTGGATGGCATCACTGACTCGATGGACGTGAGTCTGAGTGAACTCTGGGAGTTGATGATGGACAGGGAGGCCTGGCGTGCTGCAATTCATGGGGTCACAGAGTCGGACAGGACTGATCGACTGAACTGAACTGAACTGAATTTTGGCTTTTTTTTTTTTTTTTTTTTTTACTATTCCAGTACTATCATGCTTTGTGGAATTATCTAGCATTGTAATATTTCAAGAAAGAAAATATATAACTTCTACTCCCATTTTGTTTCAGTGTTAATGATACTGAAAATCTGAATAATACATTATCATTATATTAGTTTGAAAAGCACCATAGAATTTTATTGCTGAATAAATCTAACTTTATCTTTCATGATCCTTAATAGGCATTAAATAGGTATGAAAAAATGTAAGATAAGCTTTGGATTCTGTTTCTTGCACTTGAGTTTTGAAAAGTATTCTCACACCACATTATGTGTGTAATTTTGATTGAAGTTTGAACAATTGTTTTCTGTCATAGAGCAAAGTCATCTTTCTTTGGACAAATATGTACTTTATGATCCACCTACACAGTTCATGATTACTTGTACTAAAAATATTTTAACAATGTTATGGGGTTTACATGTCTTTACTCAGATTATCCTGTGAATATATGAAGGGCTTATCAAGAAATCAAAGCCAGATATTGACAGAAAATCAAAGTGGACACAAAGTACTCAGATGCTAATATAGTAATAGTTCAGAAATGTATTCAATATCATGTTTTTCTTTCCCTGAATATAATCTGCTAAAGTAATATAGTTTTTAAGTAATACAATACCTCACATTAATAGACTGATATAGTTAGTCCTCAGAATTTGATATTTCATGGATCTTTTGGAAGCAAATATAGACTTTTATAATAACTTCTGTTTAAAATTCCATTGAGCAGCATATATTCCTTACTCATTGTAGACATACCTGCATTGAGTTAGCTGAGCAGAACTGGAGCCAGGTTTTCAGCTCCGTTTTTCTAGGTCTCATGGGCCACAAGGTACATTTTGTATGGGGTCTGCAAGACAAAAGGAAAGTGGCAGTCAGGTTGTTTTCCAGCTCATAGGGCAGGGAAGGGCCAAGTGGTGTTGTAGTTCATATATATCATTGCAGATTTGCTGCTGGCTGACACTGTTAGCCTGGGACACAGCCAGGCCTAACCATAGCTTCTTCAGCTCTCACCAGACTTTAATTTTCTGCAACTCCTGGGCACCAGTTTCTCTAGCGTGTCACCTGATCATCAAAACTGAGACCAGTGCAGACCTAGCTGATCTCCATGGGCTCCAATTTTCCCTTTTTGTTCTCCATGTCACATCCAACTTTCCTTCCTGAAAATCAGCCCTGTTCTCCAGACCCAAAGCCAAAAGCAAAAGCAATAATGATACATAAACTGTTACTAGCATCTTACAGTTATATAAATTTAATTCTTTTGTATAAATGCTATACCTCTGTCATTTCTAATAATTGCAGTTTTTGATGAAATCTTCCATGAAAAACTCACTATCTTGAATATTAATTGGTGTTCTTATCAATTATTATGCAGTAGCATTTAAATTTGCCTCATAATGTCACGAAACATAATTTTGTTTCACAGTGTTTTTCTTTAGCTTTACATGTTAACACTGAAGAGCAAATTCATGTATAGTTCATAAGTCAATTGGCAAATGTTTTGCAGCATAAGCTTTTTAAAAAAATGCAATACATTTTGCATTTCAAATGTAAAAGGTGTAATGGAAAGCCTAAGAATCAATTTTTATTATTTTTTTAATATATTAAGTGTGCAGTGAGAGGGTTAGAAAAGTATATTTTAAAAAGTAATGTGAGTATGGTGGATTCTGGGAACACGCAGGCTGAACATAATTTCCAAATCCTCCTCATACTCTATCTTCCTCTTTGGAATAACATGGCAAAGAAGTAAGCATGCTTGTTTAGCTTAGATTATACTCTGAATGCCTCTTTTATATTGGTAATCTCTAGGGATGAACCTTATATTTAGAGTACAAAGAGAACTGGAAAACAACAAAAGGAAAGGTCCCCCCCCCCACTAAATAATGAAGAAAAAATTACAAATTTCATGACAAATTCAGGGGGTCCATCTGTATAAGTGGACACACTTGTATGGACCAGGGAGTCAATTCTCAATCCTGCTGTAATTGGGATCCAGAGGAACCCAGACATTAATAAATGGAATTATTCAGTCCATGAGTACTGAAGCAGGTAGACTCTTACATCCAGAGAGGGCTGTTAACAAGGTGCTCTTCCTATGTATCTCAGCTCAGAGACAAATAATCTGCTGTCTCTGCAATGTTGCACTCCCCAACACTGAAAGAGTACCAAATAGAGAGACATAGGGACATTAAAAATAAAACTGACAATCATAAAGGAGTTGTTATTGAAGGATTTTTAGAATATTTCCCAGAACTAAACACCAGACTACAAACTGAAAAAAGTAATAATAACTCATGATAGTTAATAGGTTACTAATGATGAAAAATAAGATCAAGTAAAGTATTTGGCAAAACAGAGCAGATATACAAAGATGAATAATAATCTCAGACAAAGAAACATGAGATATTGAAGAACACCTAATCCAGTAACAGAAAACAGGGGAGATAGAGTCATCATGCTGCCTGGCTCTGCCATTCATAGCTCTGTCAACCTGGTTATGTCTCATTATACAAAATCACTCTAGATGGTGACTGCAGCCATGAAATTAAAAGACACTTGCTCCTTGGAAGAAAAGCTATCACCAACCTAGACAGCATACTAAAAAGCAGAAACATTGTAAAACTTAGTTTAGTCAAAGCTATGTTTTTTCCAGTAGTCAGGTATGGATGTGAGAGTTGGACCATAAAGAAGGCTGAGTGCCAAAGGATTGATGCTTTTGA
Source organism: Bos javanicus (assembly GCF_032452875.1). Taxonomy (NCBI): domain Eukaryota; kingdom Metazoa; phylum Chordata; class Mammalia; order Artiodactyla; family Bovidae; genus Bos; species Bos javanicus. The sequence continues at coordinate 4,855,050 of NC_083876.1, read as the reverse complement.
ACTGTGGTGTTGGAGAAGACTCTTGAGAGTCCCTTGGATTCCAAGGAGATCCAATTAGTACTTCCTAAAGGAAATCAGTCCTGAATATTCATTGGAAGGACTGATGCTGAAGCTGAAACTCTAATACTTTGGCAACCTGATGCAAAGAACTGACTCATTGGAAAAGACTCTGATGCTGGGAAAGATTGAAGGCAGGAGAAGGGGACGACAGAGGATGAGATGGCTGGATGGCATCACTGACTTGATGGACATGAGTCTGAGTGAACTCCAGGGGTTGGTGATGGACAGGGAGGCCTGGCGTGCTGCAGTTTATGGGGTTGCAAAGAATCAGACACGACTGAGTGGATTTAATCCCTGGGCTGAAAAGATCCCCTGGAGGAGGGCATGGCAACCTACTTCAGTATTCTTGCTTGGAGAATCCCATGAAAAAAGGAGCCTGTCAGGCTACAGCTCATAGGGTCACAAAGAGTCAGAGATGACTGAAGCAATTTAGCATGCATGCACGAAAGAGTATTAATCTGAGAATAAATTTGGCTTCCAAATCTTGTAATTATCATAGAAATCTTTATAGTTATATAAGTATTTATATTAAGTAAGCCTATGAGAGGAGAATAACAAAATTATTTCAATGAAATCTTCAGAAGCATTCAAAAATGCTACAAATTTTGGAATGGAAAAAGCAAATGATACAATTTGGGGAAAAGATGAAGAATTTTGTAAACAGTGGAATATTTGGACAGGTATTATTTTTGTATGCTATTAGATTATCTCCCTGCTCTAAAAAAATAAAAAAAATAATAATACAAAAAAAGAAAAAAATAATAAAGACTTATGCATATGGCTGTCACTTGTTATAGTTTTCTTCTTTAAAGTTTAGTTAAGTAAACAAATTTATGGATTAACCAATGATCAAATAGGAGACATGAAAATACTTTTAAAATGTTTTAATTTTATGCTAGTGTAATAGAAAAGAGAATGTGATTAGAATTTTGTAGTTGTTGTGAATGTTGAAAATTGGAGAAAATTGTTGAGGTATACCACTTTTTAAAAGTCTACTAGGACTATGTATGTCAAATTTTCTAAAAGATAGCTACACAACCCACTCCATCACTCACTTCTAGCTCACAAAATACCAGAACTGTTAAGAGGGACTTAAAGAGTCCAAATATTTTAGAATATATTCTTGAAATACAATATGTTGTTAGGGAATTATATATACCAAGTCTATCCTCATGGAGCTGACACTGTAGAGGGGAAATGGATGTTAAACTTAAGAATATAGTACAGATCATTTGTTATTCCAAGAATTTAGTAGTGCAGTCACTCACATTCACCCCAACAGCTTTAAAGAAATTCAAACTCAAAGTAGTAGCAATATAGGAGTCAGATTTATTGCAATAAAAATGAGTTTGAGAATATGGCTCAGGCATATATTCTGCTACTTTGCCAAAGGCTATAGTTTAGGGACTTCCTTGATGGTCCAGTTTTTGAGTTTGCCTTCCAATGCAGGGGATGAAGGCTTGATCCCTGATTAGTGAGTTAAGATTCCACATGCTTCAGGACCACAAAAACAAAAAGAAAGAAAGAAAAGATACAAAAAAAAAAAAAAAAGATTAGAATAATGGAAGCATTGTAGCAAATTAAATGAAGACTTTAAAAATGTCCCACATCCCAAAAGATCTTTAAAGACAAGTCTAAATTTTGCAAACTGTCTAAAGACAGAGAAGGATTTGAAGTGAAATTGATCAAACAATGTGGATGTCTTCCAGATCTAAGGTTGCTAGCACTAAAAAGGCCCTAGAAAATTTTGCCATTTTCATGTAATACAAGCAGAATATTAATATAGTCAATTGTGGATATCTAAGAGTTCAGAAGATAGCTTATTTGATCAGAAGCCAAGTCAGTCTCTTTTTCTTTGAACTTCTTTCAAGCTAGTTTACAATTATCTCTTCCAAGTTAATTGCTGCAATGCACAGATTGAGTTTGGATGATATCCATGCTCTCTTTTAAATTGCTCAGTCCTAAGGGAGTTCACTGGGAAATGTGCTGAAGCCTTACTCTAACCGAATTACCAAAATCTTGAGCAGTAATATCTAGTGGCTTAAGCCAATTCTTTCCAAAAAGAAAATTTGGTGTCATGCTTCTGCAGTGATTAACTACACTTCTTCATAAAATGGCATTCTCTATAATCATAACAAATCTTCCCAAACTGTCTATTGTCTGATCACTGACAGGTTATAAAATAATAAAAATTAGCATGCAGTGGATTCAAACACTCTAATAAGTGACAACATGGGAATGTACTATGCAAACTGTAACCGGCTGCATGGGTTATTTAGAATATTGTTGCATCTCAACACACTGATATAGAAGTATATAAACAAACTAAAAATTCTAAATGCTTATGAGATGAATGCTTTTGAGAAATTTAAATTTTATTTATACCATTTCCATCTGTTCAGTGCAGAAATTGTAAGGATTGCACTTTAGTCATTAATCTGCTACAGATATGTCCTACAAATTTGGTCTATTCAAACTTATTATTTGTAAATGGTTTCAATTTACTACAGCATGTGTTTCACACTGCCTTCTCAACCATCTTAGGGATCACTAGGTAGAGAGAGGAAGGAAATCATGGGAGTCAAGAATATAGGATTGTTCCTGGTGTGAATCACAGGAAGCTTCATTTACCTGCTGTATATATAGGTCTTGGATGTAAGGTTACTTTGAAAGATAATTTTAACTATGAACTACAACTGAAAATCCTTGGATTACCAGTTAATTAAGGTATTTTCTTATTCTAAATAAGACTACAGACTGAAATGCATGAGATTAATCTTATGACATCTCTTCTTACTCTCTTTTAGTTGTGTTATGCTTAGCCGCTCAGTCATGTCCAACTTTTTGTTTGCAACTCCATGGACTGCAGCCTGCCAGGCTTCTCTGTCCATGAGGATTCTCCAGGCAAGAATACTAGAGTGGGCTGCCACACGAGGGGATCTTCCCCACCCAGGGATCTAGCCCAGGTCTCTTGCATTGCAGGCAGATTCTTTACCATCTGAGCCACGAGAGAAGCCTATTTTATTTTAGTTGAAGTACATTAAACAGTGGATTTTGTAGATCAAAGGTGATTGAATCATATGATTCAACTTAACACACTACATTATGTTTGTAGTCATGCTTTCCCTATCTTGAAAGATATTAGTCCTTACTCTACTTTTATATACATGATTTGAATAAAATAAATATTTGAAAAATTTAGCAGCTAAGGCTTATTTTTATCACATCCGCACTGACTTTAGTAAATAATAGGAAAGAAATGGGAAAAGGAAGCATGCAGACTTTACAAGAATATCATATTGAAGTTAAAGATTATATGCACATTAAAAACAGACAAACAAAAAAGACAATGTAGTTGTAATTTTAAACTTCATTTACCCATAAGGCAGTTATTACAACTTGGTTTCATGATTAAAATATTAGCTCAGGAACTGTGCATAACTTTGGATGAACAACTTATTAAAGATATTTATCATAATATCAGCCACAGTATTCTCTGTTTACAAACTCACATTGGTTAATTTTCTCAGATTGTAGTTGGACCAATTGAACCTAGTTGTAGAAGAGAGTTTGAGGGCATAAACAGTCTTCATTCATATTTGAAAACTACCAAAATACCACTGCTAAATTTAATGTACTTTCCTGGATGAAAACTGACACATTCATGAGAGAAATAGGAGGTCATGCCAGAAATGCCTAACAGCAGGAATTATACACAAGCAGAATTGCAATTAAAATCACAACTAAGTAGAAGGACATCATAAAAATATAATTCTAAGGTGATGAGAGGCACCGAATCACAGAAACAGCATTCTCTGCAAATAGACGTGGTAATAAGGACCTTATCAGCAGTCAGAGGGCCCTGTGCCTTTGACATTGCAGGCAGGGTCTGTATTCCGCTTTTCTCCCCATGTCTTAGGACTTGGAATCCTACAGCTTTATTTCTTGTATGGTTACCTTGCCTTTGTTTCCTGTGCATAGCTGACATGAGTTCTCATATTAAGGCTAGCTATCCATGAAAAATTACCACTAGACATTAAATGATGTCTTAGTCCAAGCTCCAATTAATAGAAAAGCAAAGTTGAATGACATTTACAATGGTGATAAAATTAATGAGTCCCTGCTGCTTTCTATAGCACTGCTTATAAAGAGACAGCCCAAGACAGAAAAAGTGCTCTGCTGCCCCCAGGTCCTCAGTGATGCTTGCCACTAGGTGCTGATGCTGCAAACACTGCCGCTGCTTCTGCCAGGGGGCTGGCCTGTGTGTTAGTATAAAGCATGTCATATTCCACCAAATAAGGGGCAGTTCTCACATCAAGGATTATAGGTATTTAATATCATTCCCCAAAGGGGAGCCTGGATTTTTACCTGCAGTCTTCTTTTGTTGCTGATTTGGACTTGAAATAAAAGCCCCAGTTACTGACACTGAGTGTCACCCACTGTCGTTTCTATCACCTCTGATCCACAGCCTTACCATGGAGTATAAGGCACAAGGCAAAAACTCCACCTCATTCTCGATTCTGTTTCCCAGGTTTCAGTTACCATGGTCAGCTTCAGTCTAAGAATATTAAATGGAGAATTCCAGAAATAATAAATCTTAAATTGCAAGCTGTTCTGAGCGGTGTTTTGAACCTTCCCACAATCCTGCTCTGTCAATCCCAGAATGTGACTCATTCTTTTTTTTTTTTTTTTTTTAATTTATTTTATTTTATTTTTTAACTTTACAATATTGTATTGGTTTTGCCATATATCAACATGAATCTGCCACAGGTACACACGTGTTCCCCATCCTGAACCCTCCTCCCTCCTCCCTCCCCGTACCATCGCTCTGGGCATACACACTGACTCATTCTTTTGTCCAACACGTTCACTCTGTATATGCTACCCGCCTGTTAGTCACTCTGCAGCCTTCTCCTTGATCAGATTGCCTGTCATGGTATGTGCTTGTGTTCAAGTGACCCTTCTTTTACTTAATAAGGGCCCCTCAAAGCAAAGATGGAGATGTTGGTAATTCAGATATTATCCAATTGTGCCTAATATAAGTTAAATTTTACATGCAGTTCTCTAGGCAAGAATACTGGAGTGGGTAGTCGTTCATTTCTTTATGGGATTTTCCCCACCCAGGGATTGAACGTGGATCTCTCACATTGCAGGCAGATTCCTTACTGTCTGAGCTACCAGGAACGCCCCAAACTTTTTCACATGTATACCTATATAAGAAAAGGCATGGTATATATAGACTTTGTAGTATGCATGGTTTTGGGCATCCACTGGGAGCCTTGGAACATATTCCCTTGGATAAAGGGTGTAGACTCTGTTATCTATTTCACTGATCTCATCCACAACCACATTTTCCCATGTCCTCCCTGATGTTATGAGAGGGTAACAGGTAGGAAGGCTAGAGGGCCCCAAGCAGCAGGAGGAAATAAAGTACAAGCGACAGACACTTCTTTTTTTTTTTTTTTCCTTCTCTACACAAGTTTAAAAGAGGCTTCTTTTAATTCTGTGTTGACTACACCTGGTTCTGCCTTGAGCAAACCAATGAGATTTTCTTAGGGTAATGTTTTTCTTAAGCAGCGCTAATGAAACTATGTATTTGCTTTGGAATCTGCCTTTCTTCAAGAGACTAACTTTTCTTCTTTTCTCAAACCTTGGACTGATAATGGCTCAACAAGCCAGTATTCATGTCAATTGTTTTATGGCCAGGGATTTTACACCTTGTGACATCCTATCCCCAAAATTCATATCCTGGGAGAGGAGCCTGGTGAAACTCCCTCAGCCTGGAGGTGTTTCTTTTATCTGATTAGAAGCTCACTAATAGACATAAAACACCTTGCTAAAAACTAGTAAGGGAGCATTATTTCTGCCCCCTTCTGATGTCTATGTCAGAAGTTTTCTCTATCTCTCTTATACTTGAAAAAATTATTTTACATGAAAAGCTCCAAGTGGTCAAGCCTGGTCTTTGGCCCCAGATCAAAATCCTCTCCTCCGGAAGTCACAAACCCTGGTATAGCTCACTGCAGCAACCTTTCAGCTACATCTGGCTTTCTTAGGACCTCTTAAACATATACAACACCACACCCCCGCCCATGTTTTGGCTTATTTAGAGTTCCTTTGTCTTGTGTGTGTTCTAGCCAGATATCCACAAGACTCCCCCTACAATTGAACCCTTATTTTAAACTCACTAAATGTTGTCTTATCAGTACTTCCTTCTCTGATCACCCTATATAGATTATACTCTAATCTAGCACTTTAGGCTGTACTAACCTATCGTGTTTTACTCCATAGCATTTATCACTAATCACACAATATATGTTTTCTGTATTGCTTACTTATCTATCCCTCCAACAGAATGCAAGCTAGAAGAGGGTATAACCACCATTTTCCCAACTACATGGCCTCTGTACTCAGTTCAGTGTGGTGACAGGCAAATTATTGGAACTCAATAAACAAGGCAAAATAAGTAGATTGCCATCTTGAGACATGTCTAAAAACGTATTTTTCTG